>NW_024699449.1:0-290 GCF_008729295.1 Plectropomus leopardus | reverse complement strand
TGTCTCTCTGCAGTCAGAGGTTTTTGTACGGCGGCTCAATGACTTTGTATCACTGTGGTGGACTTTTGGTGGAGGAACCAGACTGGATGTTGGAAGTAAGTTTCTTCACAAATATTAAATAACATATTTGAAGGATTTAAATTTCAATTTGTAATATCTTCAGTATATTAAATTATCTTGGGATTTTTTTATTTTTTTTTTTATATTTCTGCTTTTATTTCTCCTCTGTTACCATGGAGGCAGTCTCACTGCAGCTTTAGCAAATGATTCTTTACGAATTTTCACGATAC
>NW_024699448.1:0-441 GCF_008729295.1 Plectropomus leopardus | reverse complement strand
AGTTTAAGGCTCTTTAGTGCTGTGTATCTGGCAATTGTGGATTTTTGTGGGGAGTGTTTTCACACAGGTTTGCTTGCTCTGGCAGTTGTCTATTTTGATCAAGTTTGGCCTGCTCTACTTTCTGCGCTGCCAGTCGGGGTGAGGGCTGTGAAATCATTGGGACCCTTATTCCTGATAGGCATAAGCAATGAGGGGCACTAGCTGTCTCCACTGATCCCTTTTTTGTTTTAGTTTGTTGTTTTTGTGCAGTATGTGGTTAGAGCAGTTGCTCGGGGGCACTCCATGGCTGTCTAGGTGACTTTCAGCATGCTGAAAGTTAACCGGGTCACTGGGCTTTGTGCTTAATCTATCCCGCCGCTAACCTGCATGAAGACTAGGGTTGAGTGAGTCAGTTAGTATTGGTTCGGCAGATAGCTAGAGGGATGGGGTTCCATCTTTGAG
>NW_024699447.1:0-819 GCF_008729295.1 Plectropomus leopardus | reverse complement strand
TGATCACTGTGCTGCATCAATAACTGAACAAGGATTATAGTAAATCTGGGAAATAAACACAGTTTTATGTGAAAATAAGTCCAGCTAAGCATCACAAATGATCTGTCTTTAGCGTATATATTTATTTTTTATTATTCTAAATGAGAACATGAAATAATAAAGCAATGCAGCAACACACTGCAAACACACTGCATTTGTCATTGTGACTGAATGATTCCATGTCTTTTATATAACATAGCAAAAGTCTAATGCTTGGTCAACTGCAGATTTCTTAAATAATAATATGAATCAAACCATCGCAACGTTAAAAATTAAAAAAGTAATAAATTAAGTCATTTTCCAGGAGAGCCGACTTAAATAGATTTATAACTCAAAAACATGTTTTCATAATTTTGCTCTGTGTTATTATGGCTGAACAACTTATCCATAGGTGTAGATGTATTACTGCCAGGCCAATTTTCCTTGTCTTCATGAATGAATGAAAACGTTTCAAGAAGGTACTGACGAGTTTAAAAACCAAACAGCCTTGCATATTAAAAAAATCATATATTTTTTTCTTATCAGCCGTCTGACCATTATATATTTTATTATTATATTTTACACTTTATTTTGTTTTTATTTATTTTGTTTGCCCCTCAAGTTGTATGCTCAATCTGCATTTTGTCTTGTTTGTACTTTTGTTTGTTTTAATGGCCAAACAATGTTACTCAATAAATGTTAAAAAATAAATAAATTAAAAAGCAGTATGTTGAGTGCTCAGAGCCGCTGTATGATGGGTATGTGTGTGTTTTCTGAGAACAGTGGGAGGTGGTGTGCAGA
>NW_024699446.1:0-570 GCF_008729295.1 Plectropomus leopardus | reverse complement strand
CCCCTGGCTCCCAAGGTTTAAAGGGCCAGGGGATGAGCTAAAATTTGGTGACTGGAAAGAACAAATTGAGGGGTTGTTGGGGTCTCAAGAACTCACAGAAGCTCGCAAAGTTGCTATTGTGCTGGGAGCATTAGCTGGTGAAGCTAAAAGGCAGGTCAGTGTCCTAGAGGACGACGAGAAAAATACTGCTCGTAAAATTTTTACTTATCTTACCTCACTGTATGGGGACCAAACTCCAAGTGCTGTTTTGAGGTCACAATTTTTTAGCTGTGTACAAAAACAGGGTGAAACAGTGCAATCTTTTATTCTCAGACTCCGGGAGCTGTATTGCAGGCTGCGGCGGCACGACCCAGATGACTCCCCCTCCGAGACAGTCCTGTGGGACCAACTGCTTTTGGGGCTGCGAGAAGGACCTCTGGCCCAGGCCCTAAAAGTATATGCGCGGCGGCATCCGGAGGAGGATTTTGCAGCACTGAGACAGGAGGCACTGTTGCTGGACAACGAATATGGCAGCTCAACATCGGAGGTAACATGCTCCATTGTCAATAATAAGTCTAGTTTTCACAAGGA
>NW_024699445.1:0-230 GCF_008729295.1 Plectropomus leopardus | reverse complement strand
GGGTTCCGGTCGGAGGTTTTGCAGTGGGCCCACAACTCTCGACTTACCTGTCACCCGGGTATAGCTCGGACCAAGGAGGTCCTACAACGACGATTCTGGTGGGCCACCCTGGATGAGGATACCAGGGATTTCGTCAACGCTTGTCCGGTCTGCAGTAGGAACAAGACCCCTCGCCAAGCCCCGGCCGGCTTCCTGAGACCCCTTCCTGTTCCTCACCGTCCTTGGTCCCA
>NW_024699444.1:0-848 GCF_008729295.1 Plectropomus leopardus | reverse complement strand
GTGTTGACTGACAGATCTGAGTCCTGCAGTGTTGAACTCACAGGACTATAAACCTTCTCAGCTCACTGGAGGATCAGCTGATCATGCAAAGTGTCGCTATGAAAATTCTTCATGATGATAATGAAGAAAAGGAACATTTGATGAAGAACCATCATTACATTTTCCCCAACTTTTGTGCACATTTAAACAAAATATTTATAATCAGTGACATTTATTGAGGCCTTCTGTGTTTGAGACCATATTCATGAATCTTATTAGATGAACATCATTTGATGATTGAAAGCTTTTTCAGTTAATTGTTTTACTTTTGTCAATATTACAAATGTTGTCATGAGGTTTTCTGGACCTCTAATCTGTGGACAGTGTTAAGACATTAACTTTGGAGACATCCACTGAGTCTCCTCTCTGTGTTAATTCTTTTAAGGATCATAGAAAATGTATTTTTGTTTATGTTTTGTGCTGCTGTATTTAAGTATTTTTAAGTATTCATAAAGAGACTGAATTAACTGACAAGAATATGAGTTTAAAACTATATATAGAAGAGCATCTGTGAGTTTGTTTCAGTTTTATTTAGATTCATTGTGGTTCTGCTTGATGACTCTTGTGTTGTGTTCACTGGATCAGTTATCCTCATCACAGTCTCTTCACCAACCCTCTGCACCTGCAGACTGAGGGACTGAGGGAGGTTTTTGTACGACTCTAAATCACTGTGTGAACACTCCACCACCATGGTCACCCAGACAGTAATAATCTCCAACATCTTCAGCCTGAAAGCCACTGATGGTTAAAGTGTAGTCAGAACCAGATCTACTGCCGCTGAATCGAGACGGAGTTCCAGAGTTTAGAGT
>NW_024699443.1:0-579 GCF_008729295.1 Plectropomus leopardus | reverse complement strand
ACCTTGTACCTTGTAATCTCTGCAGTCCAATTTCAATTATTTTAATTTTCATTTTAAATAAAAATACATTTTCAAACAATACATTCTGGAAATCTGTAGTACTGTGTTTTTCTCAGTTTGAATTTTATCATACATCCACACAGAAACGAATTCTGGTGAGTTTGTTTGTGTCAAAGTCAGAGAGCCGTGTCTCTCTGCAGTCAGAGGTTTTTGTACGGCGGCTCAATGACTTTGTATCACTGTGGTACACGTTCGGTGGAGGAACCAGACTGGATGTTGGAAGTAAGTCTAATTTTTAGAAAACTGTTTTATTACAAGAACTGTTTTTCTTAATTTATTTTCAGCACTCTTGACTTTCCATATTGATGCATAATTTTACAGAAATATTTTGCACTTAAAGTCAATGATTGCCTTTAAAATAAAGAATCAAAATGTAACTGAAATGAAAAAAAAATCTTCGCAAGAGAATAGTTAATTTTCTCTAACTTTCATGGTAAAGTTTCACCTTGAAGGTTTTGTAGTTTAAGTTCAGTGTGTCAAAGTCAGAGAGCCGTGTCTCTCTGCAGTCAGAGGTTTTTG
>NW_024699442.1:0-294 GCF_008729295.1 Plectropomus leopardus | reverse complement strand
TCAAAATGTGAGAAGAAGCCAACACATTACTTACGTTACCTGGATGACATATGGGGAATTTGGATGGGATCTGAACAAGAGTTTGAAGAATTTGTGAAAATTTTAAATTCCCATGATCCGTCAATCAAGCTTAAAACAGAACTTAATAAGCAATCGATAGATTTTTTGGATTCCACGGTATTTAAAGGACCAGATTTTCTCACAGATTTTAAATTGGATGTTAAGGTTTATTTTAAAGCCACAGATTCACACGCGCTGCTTCATAAAAATAGCTTTCACCCAAAACACACCTTC
>NW_024699441.1:0-798 GCF_008729295.1 Plectropomus leopardus | reverse complement strand
GTTCTGGGCTACTGTAGAAACATGGAGGTTCAACATGGCGGACTCTGGAGATATTCCCACTTAATTTGGATTTTCAGGTTGTTAGCAATTAAAGAAAATATATTAATATTAAATTCCATTTCTGCAATATTATTACTTAAACTTAACCTCCCCAGCTTTTTGCTAAAAACGTAACTCTACATTTAGAAAGTAACGTCATTTGCGGGGCACTTATTCGTAAGATATCATACAAACATGTTTCTGAGGATACTTTGATGATAAACATCCTCTGTGGATGTGACAGAAATCAGGCCAACAATTGTCTTGTTCTGGGTCAAAGTTTTGGTTGGATGGAACGACTGAGCCAAACGTGCCACTGCTCACAGAGAAAACCTGGATTAATCCAAAAACATTTCCCAAACCTGCTGAGGGAGAATTATCATAAATCCAAGAAATCAGCTGTGTCATTTATTGAAATGAAAATATCTGCTAAAATCTGTAAAAAAAAAAAAAAAAAGGAGTGTAAGAAATGTGTCTTTCAAGCTTTTATTGTGAAAGAAACACAGGAGTTTACAAATCAAATTAAGAGCAGATCAGTATTATGAGGAGGATCGGACTTTATTCCTGCTGCAGGTCACACAGAGGATTTGTGTTTTTCATTTAATTTAAATGTTCAGTTTTTCTTATCTTTTGAAATTATTTCACCACTGCTCTTCTGTGCTGCTCTAAACCTGCTGGAAAATATGATGAAAATATTTAAAAATATAATGTCGGATAAATTCTGATTCCAGTAAAGAAAATAAATTCCTTAGTTGAGTG
>NW_024699440.1:0-369 GCF_008729295.1 Plectropomus leopardus | reverse complement strand
CTACAGTTTGTCTAAAGGAGTTAGACCATGTCGGGCCTCCGATTGACGCCAAATGTACGTATTGATACTATGTAGAATAAGACACTGCATATTTTTCAACTTTTGGCAAGAAAATGAATTTATTTGTTATGCATAGCCCCCAGTATGTAAAACTAAAAAAACATTAAATAATGAATTATTTGTGTATATAATAATAATGCTATATGGTCATTTCCTTTTAAATGAACTTACACATATAAAAATGTCCCGCTGATACACTATTTGAATGTGACTGCCTGTCTTCCCCAATTTGTTTCCCGACTTGACCATCAATTGACATTTAACTTTAAAATACACCAGAATGCTTCTCCATTAACCGGCACACTGATT
>NW_024699439.1:0-3828 GCF_008729295.1 Plectropomus leopardus | reverse complement strand
GGTGTTTAAAGCTGTTTTTGGGACATGCTATTTTTTGACATTTTTGCCATACTATAGCCTTGCTTTTTTGGGTCAATTTATAAACATGCTATATTATGGTGTTTTGGGGCCTTTTTTTGTAGGTTTTAATGATATGGCGTTTCTCAGTACGCTATTTCATGCTGTTGTGAGGTGTTAAAATCATTTTTTGGACATGTCATTTTTTGAAATTTTTGCCATACCTGCCTTGCTTTTTGGGTCAAATTTTCAGCATGCTATAATATGGTGTTATTGGTTGTTTTTGCAGATTTTAATGCCATGGAATTTCTCAGCACGCTATTTCATGCTGTTTTGAGGTGTTTAAAGCTGTTTTTGGGACATGTCATTTTTTGACATTTTTGCCATACTATAGCCTTTCTTTTTGGTTCATTATTTTGACGTGCTATATTTTGGTGTTTTTGGCAGTTTTTGCAGATTTTAATACCATGGCGTTTCTCAGCACGCTATTTTATTCTGTTTTTTACATTTAATGATGTTCTGAAGTTTTTCAGCTGTCTTTGGGTCATGTAATTTTTTTGATATTTTTCACCACACTATAGTATGACTTTCGGTTATTTTTTCAACATACTATATTATGGTCTTTTTAGGCTCTTTTTGTAAAATAGCATGCAGAGACACGCCATACATTAGAATGTTGCAAAAACGGCCAAAAACATCATAATATGGCATGTCAACATGGTATATTATAACGTTTTGACATTTTTCGACATGCTATACGATGATGTTTTTGACATGCTATACCATGATTTGTTTGGCCATTTTCTCGACATGCTATACTATGTGGTTTTACTTGTCTTTTGGACGTCATATTTTGACATTTTTTGCCCACTATACTATGACATTTTTGGTTGTCTTTTCAACATACTATATTATGATGTACAATAACATGTAATATAACATTCTATACTATGACGTGTCCCACCATGTTATTTTATCTGGTTATGGACATGTGACATATTGCTGTACTTCAGTATGGCAGTGTTTCCCATTAATATCAAAGACTAAAAATGACCCGAAATGTTACAAAAACGCCATAGCATGTCGTCAAAAATGACTCCAAATTGTCATAGTCTCATATGTCATCAAAACCACACGGAAAATCAAACCAAATTGCTACTTTATCGATTCGAGTCTTTATCTTTATTTGTACATATACAACGCAGCCAAAGTCAAAGAGCTGGAACATGACGAATTTGTGGGAATTATCTATTGTGGTATTGCTTTTTTCCTTATTTTAACAGACTCTTGATGGTGATATTAAAAGATAGTTTCAGCTATAAATACATAGATCACAAAGTTATAGAGATGTATGGTAAGTTGCAGCATTCTGTTTATGAGTGATATTTTCATGCAGATGGATGAATGATTGAAAGAGGCTCTCTGGTCTCAGTAGTATAATTCCTGATCCCACCAACCTAAAAGATTACAAGCCGTAGATTAATAAAACCTGAATAGTTACAGAGGTGTTAATGATGAGAGGATGTTAAATGGTTAGAGAGAAGGATAAAGAATCATGGCTTACTTCCTGGATATCTGCGGACTCCCAGCTTCCTGATCTCGTCATAGACGAAGATTAAAATACCATAAGGAAGAGGAACAAACCACCACTGGACTCTGGAGAGAAAACACAAAATGTAAAATTAGACAACAGACTACCGTTTTTTATTTTTAATATCAAATATTAAAAAAGCATTGATTATAGTGGAATATTCATGATGTTTTTATTGTTTTAATTAAAATGTGTTTTCTCAGAACTCACAGACCAAAGCAGCGTAGCTAAGTCCATGACTGAGTAAACACCACCACTTCCTGTTTCAAGTTTAAAGCCATCCAGTGAGATATTCACAGTCCAGCCATATCCCGGCTTCTGACTTTTGTCTTGTTCCTTCTAAACCAGTCTGAGTCTTGTGTTCAGATGGTAACCACAGTCGGTCTTTACCTGATAGGCATGAAATTGAAGATGTTGGGCATTCCAGGGCAGTAACAGAGCAGGTTACCCAGGCAGAGCTGGAAGATAATGGCAGTAACCAGGACACGATTCCTGAAAACACACCAAAAGTAACAAAACAGAGTCACAACATGCAGATTAGTTTAGGTTTAATTATTCCCATATAAATGCAGAGTTTTATAACCGTGACAGCGCGAGATGTAAATAATAATGGCGTCCCTCTCAATTGAGCTGCAATGCTAACTACCTCAGTGGTGCTAGGCGAGCTAACAGCAGATGCACACTTCTTTCTGTGCAGTGATTCGTACGGTGAGTTTAGTTCAGTGAGAGAAAATAGTTCCTACATGAAACTGCTCTCAAGGTGTTTGGTGGATTCACTTGATTAACCAGGTCATAGCTGCTGTAAAGAGACACTGCTGTCGAATTTTTCAAATGTACTTTATTGGCGTTTCTAGCACCACAAACTGAGTGTCAGCTGGTTTCATTATATTGGAGAAAAGGCAGACGTCTCTACCGACATTCGGCAACTCACACCAAAACAATCTAGACTGATAAATAGCACTAGAGGTGAGAGGAAAGACGCGTAATTTTGATTTCGGGATGAACTGCCCCTTTAAGAAACATTGTGCCTAACGATGTGTTGAGGATGGGTTTTCGGTGACCTGAAGAAGCCTTGCTGGAACACGGAGAGACGGCGAGTTTTCCTGATCAGCACATCTGAGATCTGACAGATCTCTATGCTCACGAAAAACACCGTGTAGCAGGTATACTCCTGGTACAGCCTCTGACTGAAGGTCTGTTTACAGAGGACATGAAGGAGGAGTTATTTGGTTACTATGCTGATAAAAAACAAAACATTCACTCCACCCATGGACTTCCTGTATGATTAACATGAGACAGAAAGTGTATACAAACTAACCCATTCTTGTCCATAGCTGTCCTGCAAGTCCTGAAGATGAACGTCCTCCCACTGAGAGCGCAGGCCCACACACAAGAGTGGAAACCAGCCCTCCTGCGCCATAGCTGTGAAATAATCTGTAAAACCTGCAAAAGACTGGATGGCTCCTAAAAAAGAGAAAGAAGAAATTAAAAACGACATAAACGGCTGTGAGACATCATTCTGAGGGTGTATGGGGTCGTGGCTCAGCCTCCTGTGGAGGGATTCTGAGTTTACACCGTACCATCTTATTTATGACATTGTAATTTATTTTTCAATTTATTTTTGTATTATTAATATACTGGTAATTTGTTTTTGGTCTTTGTTACGGGGTTCCCCTACTTTTTCATGGACAAAATTCAGGGTTTCTACAGCTTAAGGAAAGTTAGATTAAAGAGTTTTTAAACTTTTATAATGCCACTCGGAATTAAGTTGAAGGCCAATTTTCTGTTAACAAAAACTGAACACGGAAAATGTATTTTGCCCAAATGTTTTTTGTAAAAACATATGCCATTTTTGTCCAGTAAAAAAGTTAAATTATCTACGTCAAATGTTGGAAAAATAACTCTTTTTAGAGTGAAGCACAGCAAAATCTGGCATTTCTGGACATTTTTCTTTGTGTTTTTCAATCTGCATGTGAGGACCCACTGCTTTGGTTCCCATCATGGCGAGTTTAAGACATGGAATTTATTTTTAAAAAAAATTTTTAAAAAAAGACTTTTGAAAGATTAATTTAAGTCAACTTAAGACCAATTAAGGCCTTATTTTTTCGATTAATGAATTCAATGCCTTTTAAGATTTTAAGGAGCCGTGGGAACCCTGAAAATTTCCAAACTTTCCCATGACACTTCAAAGCTACATAATAAAAAAATTTTGTCTTGCCGATTTGACGGGCATTTTTTTT
>NW_024699438.1:0-629 GCF_008729295.1 Plectropomus leopardus | reverse complement strand
GTTCATGCTATAGATGTCAGTTTTTTTTTTTGTTGTTTCTCAGCCAAGACGATTTCTGAAAAACTTGCAGCCCCCTAAACATTAACCCTAAATCTGAGCAAATTGCCCTGATTTTTTTTTTTTTTTTCAAAAACACGGGGAGAGAGCAATGAGCAACTAATGGACTGACCTCAAAATTAGCAAGATATGAGTGAAGAGCATAAGAAAATGCCTAAAATTGGTTTTAAAAAATAATTAATTTATTTAAAAAAAAACACAGGAATGACCTGGAAAAAGTCCATTAAAATTAGAATAAGTTTGTAACATAATTTTAAATATGATCATTATGAATAAAGTTTTTCCCTAGCTTTTTATTTTTTTTTTCCTGCTTTAAAGATAATAAAGAGGCCCCCAGTAGTTTACTTGGTGCCTCATGTACAGAAGCTATGTCCTCGCCCCAGCCACCGCAGGTTTGACTCGCACCTCATCCCCCCTCTCTCTCCCCCTTTCAAATTTTAAAATTCCTGTCTGACCAAAGGCAAAAAGCAAAAAAAAAACATCTGGAAATAATCTTCTTACCAAGTTGCTCATTGACTTTTTTCCCATAGTTTTGAAAGAAATCAAAATAATTCGTCTCGGGTTCAAAAGTT
>NW_024699437.1:0-543 GCF_008729295.1 Plectropomus leopardus | reverse complement strand
CTTTTCCCCCTCAGTGCACAAGTCTTTTATACTTGTCTGTATTTAAAATGTTCAGTTAAAATGTCCATAATACAAAAATAAAATGTAGATGACTACATACAAACCTCTCAGGCTAACTGATGCGGTAATATATATGCTCCCTGTCTATTTCAAGAATTTATTTTAAGGTTTTACTGATTACTTTTAAAGCATGTATGGGTCTTGCTCCGATTTCCGAAATGTTGACCTCATATGAGCCAACAGCCATCAGGACCCCTCGATTTAGGAACGGCCTGCCTGAGGACATAACACTCGCAGAATCTGTGACGTCTTTTGAATCACTTCTTAAAACTCACTTTTATAGACTTGCTTTTATATGATGTCACATTTATTTATTTATTTATTTATTCATTCATTTTTTTGATTCCTCTTTCTTATGTCCTGGTCCTACCATTCTTTCCTGTTTTTAATGTATTTACTTGTTCATTTTTCCCTTTACAAGAAAGTTAACAGGGTACATTTTGTGTTAGATTTTAAATTGTACTTCCTTAGCTCATTTTTGAA
>NW_024699436.1:0-728 GCF_008729295.1 Plectropomus leopardus | reverse complement strand
GACACAGGTATAGATGATGAGTGATAATGTTAATGAACATGAATCAAATTTTTTTTTAAATATACAAAAAATATATTTTGGCAGGTATATGGATGAGGAAAGATTGGGGTGTTTCTATTGATTTTACAACACTGAGGAATATTTTGGTTTGTAAATGAACCTTGGATAGTTATTTATTTATTTAATAGGATGGTAAGTTAACGGGGGACGGTTGCTTGTACAATAGTTGTAAATAAATTGGGGAATTTGTTGAAATAATATGAGTTAGAAGAAAAAAATGAGAAAGGGGTAGAGACATATATGTTTTACTTTTACCTACTCCTTTTTGGACACTTTTTAACATTTTTTAGAATGTTTTAATTTTTGGTTGGAAATAAAGCAATTCATTCATTCATTCATTAATAAATAAGTAAGTAAAAAACGTGGAAGTTTGACGTTACACCATGGTCACGCGGTTCACGGGACACCCAAGCTTTGAGTGGCTTTTCATGTCAAGGATCGTAAGATGGTATGGGCAAAATTTGAAGTAAATTGGGTCAAATCTCGAGGAGGAATTCCTCAAAGTGTAACCCTTGTAAATGGCTAAAAATGCACAAATATTTCACAGTATATTCAAAATGACTGACTTCCACCAAGAGGCTTTTTGTATATCTTCTATATTACATATTACATGTGCCTAATAGTGTTTGTGCATTTTCACCCTAATAAAACGAAAGCCTTTATTAGTT
>NW_024699435.1:0-392 GCF_008729295.1 Plectropomus leopardus | reverse complement strand
TTTAAGCTGCAAAAACTTCACAAACTTAAGTAAATATAACTAAAATTTAAGTAAACTTCAAAATTCCGCATAAAGTAAACATAGATTAAGACTACAAATTTACTGACATTTTTTAAGGCAATTGGTTTCTCCTAGATTTTTTTTAAATGTAAAATCAACTTGTTCATTTTTACAGTGTAGATGCCCGACGGTCAGATACTCGATCAGCTCCTCACGGGTTTTCAGGGACTTGGGAAACTCTGCATACAGACAGAATTGACAAAGTGATCTTAAATCTTAAATCTACAAAAGTCACTGCTTTATTTGTGGTTGTTGTGTAAAAGATCCTTGCAAAATGCAGGTAAAGGAGAAATACAGAAAAAGTATTACAACACTGAAGCAGTGACACCATA
>NW_024699434.1:0-350 GCF_008729295.1 Plectropomus leopardus | reverse complement strand
CTCGCTGAGACGCTTCAGAGAGAACGACAGAGACGCTGCAGAATGAAATCTGCAGCAGAAATGCTGCGTTTCTGCACAGATACCAGACATTTCATCAAGATCAAGATCAGGATCAAGATCAAGATCAAGATCAGGATTAAGATCAGGATTAAGATCAGGATTACCTTTACTGTGCCACAAAGTGAGAAATGTGTCTCAGGCTGCCATAAAAAAGACAACGTTCACTTTCATTCACAATCTGCACATTAAACATCACACGAAACACAAAACACCGAGAGAGAAAAAAATCATCTCAGAAACATCTAGAAAGATGAAAAACACAAAAAGAGCTCAGAGAGTCTCTGCTGACG
>NW_024699433.1:0-738 GCF_008729295.1 Plectropomus leopardus | reverse complement strand
TGCTGTCTCCTCTCCACCCGCTGCTCCTGATGCTGCTCCTGATGCTGTCTCCTCTCCACCTGCTGCTCCTGATGCTGTCTCCTCTCCACCTGCTGCTCCTGATGCTGCTCCTGATGCTGTCTCCTCTCCACTCGCTGCTCCTGATGCTGTCTCCTCTCCACTCGCTGCTCCTGATGCTGTCTCCTCTCCACCCGCTACCGTCTTTTCTCCATCCTCCATCATCTCACCTCTTGCTCCACTCGCTGCTGCTGCTGTCGATTTGTTGATTGGGGGGGCTGTCCAGTCCTCCACAGGACATCGGAGCCAACAACAGGAGACACTCTCCTCCTGTCTTGATCAAATCACTCCTGTCAAAACCAAAACTGTCACCCTCTCACTCTGCCCCCCGTACACCCCTGAGCTCCGCCATATGAAATCATCAATCATCAAACCGGTTTAAACGTCCATCTCTAAGCTCAGCACTGCTCCGTCCCTACTACTTCACTCCGGCTCCTCCAGTCCCTTTTCTCCACAATAAACAAACTTCTCAAACCTAGTGACAATATCCCATCATCCTTCACGGTCAACAAGTGGAATGCCCCCCCCCCCCCGGGCCTTTGGCGCCTGCGGCAACGGGACCAACTTCTCCCGCGAGCAGTACTTTCATTTTAAACATATGAGCTTTCAAGCTAGCTGTAACACTTTTCTTGATCATCTTATCCCCAACTTCGACCACGTGAAAGTCAGCTATTTTAACTA
>NW_024699432.1:0-951 GCF_008729295.1 Plectropomus leopardus | reverse complement strand
ATGAGAATTCTACCGCTGAACCACCAACGCCTAGTTGCCTGATGCAACTTTTACACACAAAAAGTTCAGATAATTCTGTCTTGTGAGATAATAAAAGTTGTAGATTTTTAAGTCGTTGTAATAATTTGATCAAGTCATAGTAAATGGAAAAAGACAAAGATGAAATCAAAAGAGAAACGTTGCAACCTGTTTTATTAAAAAGAAAAAAAAAACACTTAGAAAAACGTGTGTGTGTCTGTATAACAGCTAAATAAGAAATAAATAAATCTAAATCTCAGCGAGGCTAAGCGGTCCGAGCTGGAGGGGAAGCACGGGATGGTTGGCCTGACTGATGCTGAGGTGATGAAGAGGATCTCCAAGGAGGTGTGGAGGCTCCACTGTTGGCCCAGGACACGTGGGGCCGTGGAAACCGCACTCCTCATCAAGGATCGTCTTGGCACCTTCAGCGGACCAGCAGGACTCAGCAACCTGGACGTCCTGTTGCTGAACGCTCTCCACATCCAGGACATCTGGAGTACGCAGTGGTGCCACCTCAGCTGCATCCAGGACCCACCGGTGGTGCACCTTTACACGCAGACTGGCAGACTGACGAAGGGCGGAGTCAGCCTGCCGGTTTATTGCTGTGCGAGGGGCTCCACGTCGCTGGAGTCCTTCCACCTCCACCTCAACCGGTTCATCCCAGGTACTTTCATGTGTCTCTCAGCTCATCATCAAATCAATTCTGTATTCTCATTTCAGGCAGACATGAATTAATATTTGATCCAAAACCTGCCTTTTCAGGAACACGAGCTAGTGCTAAACACTTCCAGGCGTTCCTGGTTGAAGGACTGGTGAGGTGAACCCGGGCCTCCCGCATGGCAGGCAAGAACTCTACCACTGAACCACCAATGCTATCCCTAAGTCAGAATCAAGTAGATGGTTGTCGCTAGGCCTGCACTTCCAGGCAAGTCT
>NW_024699431.1:0-307 GCF_008729295.1 Plectropomus leopardus | reverse complement strand
GATCAAAACCAATCAAGATTAAAATAATGCCACAGCCATCAGGAGCTTTATTCTTTAAAACTCCTGTTGTGCAAACAAACTGCTATTACAGACAGATTTTAATGAACATTTCATGTTTAAATACTTTGTAACACTTTACAATATAGCCTGCAAATTACAGTGTAATAGTTATATACACTGAGAATGAATTAAACTCTTAATGGGTACACATTGGGGAGGTCAGAGAGTAAAAGGGTTACAACTTTGTGGAGTGACCCAAATTACAGTTTAACAATTATTTTTTAATCACTAAGTATGTATTTAAAAA
>NW_024699430.1:0-566 GCF_008729295.1 Plectropomus leopardus | reverse complement strand
CCGTACAGGCATAAAGCAGAAAATGACTGGATCAGAGAAAACATATTTACTAAGATTTGTTCTTTTGTATTACTCAGAAAACTTATATTGCTGCTGCCTGCCCATCTGCACTACTTTATATTATATTGTATTTATTCTGTGTGTTTTCAGTCATGTGCTGTGTTATGTGCATCGATGTACCTTTACTCTACTTTAGAAGCTCAAGACAAATTTCTACTGAACAGTTAAGGCACTCAACTCAACTCAAATCTACTTTGTCTAATTGAAATTAATTATGAGAAAGTAATTGATATAATTTAATTCTAAATAAAAATTTAAACATCTTACCTTAAACATGCATTCACAATAAATTTCACTTAGTAAATGTTAAAATAAATAAAACAATAATAAACTTTGTTCACGGTTTGTGAATCGGCACATGTGAATTTTAAAAATGTCCACTAAGTTTTACAAAACCAGATCAACCAAGAATGTGTTTGAGTTTGTTTGTGTCAAAGTCAGAGAGCCGTGTCTCTCTGCAGTCAGAGGTTTTTGTACGGCGGCTCAATGACTTTGTATCACTGTGG
>NW_024699429.1:0-273 GCF_008729295.1 Plectropomus leopardus | reverse complement strand
GTGACAGAAGAAGATGAGAGTTAGTCCACTTATAGCTGTGAATCTTTCAATGATAGAAGTTTTTAGTTATAATGTAATGATGGTTATTCACTTTAACTGTTGGATTGCATTGTTCTGAGTTTTCTCTCTTGTTTTTTCTATAGACCAGAACAATGTGGACCAGAGTGGTGTGGAGAGAAGAGCCCAAGGAGATGGAGGAGGTGATACCATCATGTTGGGTTAAGAATGGTGAAGTATTGTGGCCTACACAAGGAGCTGTGAGAGCTGAAGGCC
>NW_024699428.1:0-1429 GCF_008729295.1 Plectropomus leopardus | reverse complement strand
TCAGCATCTGGCGTCATTAGCCAGCAGAACTGTGCTCCAATAAAAGCTGATTAAAGCCACAACAGTCAATTACTGAGTGTGTGTGTGTGTGTGTGTGTGTGTGTGTGTGTGATGCTCATCAGGGGAGGTAAACAGTGCTTTTAGCTTGTTTAGCTGCAGCAGCTCTCTGGACGCCCATAGAGCCACAGTCATTAGCCGTGTGTGTTAGCCTGGCATTAGCGCAGCATAAAGTTTAGTGTGTGTGTGCTTAGTGTGTTTGTGTGTTCAGTGTGTGTCCGTGTGTCTGCGGAGGACATCAGGACATAGTGGGGGACAGATGTCAGGGACGAGCAGCCATCTGTGAGCCATTATGCTTCTGGACGGGACCAGCGTGCTAACCATTAGCATAGCTAACAGCCATCTGTGTCTCATTACACAGAATGGGCCACTAGCTATCCGCTAGCTAGCTGCTAATTTAGCATTAAGTCAGCAGGGTTCACCAGAGATGCTAACAGCTAACTGCGCTAAAAAAAAATATACTTTTCAAAATAAAACGGAATGGAATGACATTTAACATTAAGACTTATTGTATATTTTTCAAAATAAAATATTACAGGGTATTTGAAAATGCAATGTTTTCCAACCTGTCAAAGTAAAACGATACTGAACTTAAAATATAATGTACCTCAGCACCTTTCAAAATAAAATGTTTAGTATCTAATCCATTCTACATTGCAAATATGTACTCATTTCAAAATAAAAGAAACTGACACAAAAAATGTTTATACTCAATGTTTCAAAATAAAACTATTCTATACCTGTCAAAATGGACTTATGGAATATTTTTCAAAATAAAACATTAGAGGGTATTTCAAACTGAAATGGTATCCAACTTGTCAAATAAAATGATACTGAAATGAAAATATCATGAACCTCAGCCCCTGTCAAAATAAAAAGTTTGATGTGTAATCTGTTCTCCATTTCAATATTTACTTATTTCAAAATAAACAAACTCACACAAAAATTTTATATATACTCAAATGCTTCAAAATAAATCAACTTTATAGCTGTCAAAATAAAGTCTACTCTTAACTTCTCAATTAAAGGGACTTCACACCTTTCAAAATAAACAAGTATGCTGTCTAAACTGCTCTAAAATGTAAATATTCCTACATTTCAAAATAAAATCTACTCAAATCTTAAAAGAAAAAAAATACTCTATACCTGTCAAAATAAAAAACCTTATCTCTACTTTTCCAAATAAAATGGGATGGAATAACTTTTAAGATAAAGAGTAGTGTAACATTTTGTCAAAATAAAATGCACTCAACGCCTTTCAAAATAAAATACATACAGCACCTTTCAAAATAAAATGCGATAAAGTACCTTTCAAAATAAAATGCGATAGAGCACCTTTCAAAATAAAATGCGATAAAGTACCTTTCAAAAT
>NW_024699427.1:0-254 GCF_008729295.1 Plectropomus leopardus | reverse complement strand
TCTGATGATACCTGGGACGATGCACTATATAGAGTAAATGGGTCAACCTCATGTGCCCGTCTTGGCTTAATTCAGTTTAAGGTTCTCCATCGGATCCACTATAGCAGAGCCAGACTCTCTAGGATCTATTCTAATGTCAGTGAAACATGTGAACGTTGTCATATAACTAAGGCTGATCTTGCTCACATGTTTTGGTCATGTAATAAATTGCTTAATTTTTGGACTATGATATTTCGAACTCTATCTGAAGCTTT
>NW_024699426.1:0-410 GCF_008729295.1 Plectropomus leopardus | reverse complement strand
GTAAACCCAGTTGTTTACTTTTAATATGAGGTGTGATGAAATAGCGGGTTACATTTTTCCACCCGAATTCCCTCCATCTTTTAGAGCTAGTGGAGGTTTGTTGAGTTCTGCAGACAGAGCGCCAATCACTCTCTGATAGCTCAATGCTCAGCTCTGAATCCCATTTCAACTTCACATGAAGAGAGTTCCTACCATTCTGCCTCTGTAGTCCTCTGTACAGTTTAGTCACAATCTTAGTCGGTGTTAGTTTATATGCACTTGTAAACACTTCAACCACTCCAGCGTCTTCTGCTGACAGTCTTTTTTTAATCTCAATATCATAGAAATGTCTTAACTGCAGATATCTAAAAAAGTCTCCATTTACCAAATTAAATTCCTCTTTAAATTGTTGAAATGTTTTAAAACTCTTG
>NW_024699425.1:0-298 GCF_008729295.1 Plectropomus leopardus | reverse complement strand
TCCTGGATCTCACACCATCCTGTCCAGAAAGATACAGACTGAGGAGTGGTTTACTTCCTGACCAGTGGCCCATCGTCTACCTGCCTAAAGCCAAGTAGGTCATCATGTCACAGTGTATAAAAAGGAACGCCGTCTTACTAAAAGCTTTGTACCACACCACGCCTCAGAAACGTAAAGATATCATAGCCCACTGCTCCCCCGACTTTCTCCAAGCGTTGTGTGAGATAGCTTTAAATCTTTTAAAGGGGAACATTCCCCTCTCTACTTCTCAATACAAAAAACTGAAACGTCAAAAAAA
>NW_024699424.1:0-397 GCF_008729295.1 Plectropomus leopardus | reverse complement strand
TTATTTGTGATAATGGGCTTTATAAATAAAGTTGATTTGACTTCATATCTGTGGAGTCTGATGTGCCTGCAGGTTGGTTTCAGCTGGCACACAGAGTGAAGAAAACGGGTTGGACAAAGTCCATTTCTACAGAGGCGATGAAGGCAATAAAATGTAACTATTGCTGTTAGACATTGTGCCAGCTAAATAGCTGCTGTTGGCATATTTTCAGAGTCTTGATTGGTTTATGATCTTCAGATTACACCTTCTCTTCTGAAGCTGTTTCCTCCTGATTTATATTATATGTTCTGAAAGTCAGGCGATCCACTCTGAGATAGTATTTTACGTAGAACTGTGTAATATGTGAGGGTTAAAACTCACTATTATTAAACTCTTCAACCACTGACCTGCAGGTGGA
>NW_024699423.1:0-671 GCF_008729295.1 Plectropomus leopardus | reverse complement strand
TTTTGAAACCCACTTGATGTCTGACCTCCTTTAGAGAGCTCATAATATTTTAAAACCAACATGTTAGACACCAAAATAAAGCTTAGATTGTGCTCTTTCCAACAGTATCAGACTTGTGTGTATAGACTTGTTTCAAAGCTTTCTAAATAAAGGATTAGTTTAAAACTACATTCGGACTAGTGGGATTTCTGATGCCAAAATGTGAAAGCATGTATATTCACAATAAATAATCTCACTAGGAGGGTTTACCATGAAATATTTTATTTTAAACCGTATCTACAGCTAATGGGCTTTCAGAAAATAATAAGTATAGACAGGTTTTAAAGCTTTCTGAATGAAGGGGGACCCTAAAACTATGTGCAGACTATTCAAATTTATGATGGTAAATTTAGAAAGCATGTCCATCTGTCACGAAAAATCTCACTAGAAGGGAGTACCATGCCCATTTTGATATTAAATCACATCTACAGGTCCTGGGCTTTCAGAAAAATGTAAGTATAGACAGGTTTTAAAGCTGTCTGAATGAAGGGAATCCCCTAACCTACAGGCTGAACATTTAGGGCTCCAATTCGCTCATTTGGGGAAGCATCACCATATGTGCAGAGGCTTCCCCAAATAAGAGAATTTTCAGTGGAGTAAAGAAATATTCTGGGATGCAATATGAGAGTGCA
>NW_024699422.1:0-311 GCF_008729295.1 Plectropomus leopardus | reverse complement strand
GTGTACTGCATTGATAAATCTGCCTGTTCCTTACCCCGTGTCTCAATAAGATTACCTGCATAAATAAAGTTTAAGTGCAATCTACCTAACTACTCTTACCTTTTTTTTTAAAAGTTTTTAACTTGTAATTAACCTCTTTTGTGTTGTGGAGCTTATGTCAGGGACTCAGTATGAGAGCTATGAGGTCATTCATACACTTCAGCTTTTTATGTTTTGGGGGTCTCAACAGCCTCAACAACTGCTGCAACTGCCGCAGGCTTGTTCCAAAATACCGACACAAGGACCTGACAATGAATGGGTTTGGTAGCTAA
>NW_024699421.1:0-926 GCF_008729295.1 Plectropomus leopardus | reverse complement strand
GACCTAAAAGTATATATACAGGCTCTCTCACATTTTCATGGTAAATATCTCAAAACTTTTCAATGACTTTTCAAACAGCCATAATAAAAACAGGAAATCCTCGGAGACCCCAGACACACTCCCCCCGTCGTCCGAGAGAGCACCACCGGACTCCGAGGCAGAACCCATGTCATCATCCCCGGGCGGCGTGGACACAGGAGCAGGACGGGAAGCAGAACCGGATCCCCCACGTGCCGAGGCGGGTCTGGAGGGCTGGTCGGGATGCTGCCGATGGAACTCCTCCACGAGGTCGTCATCCAGGATCTGGCGCGCTGGAACCCATGACCGCTCCTCCGGACCGTACCCCTCCCAATCGACGAGGTACTGAAGGCCCCTTCCACGGCGGCGAGAGCGCAGCAGGCGGCGCACCGTATAGGCAGGGGTCCCATCTATGATGCGGGGAGGAGGAGGAGGTCGGGACGGAGGTTGCAGAGGGCTCTCTCGGAATGGCTTGAGTCGGGAGACATGAAAGGTGGGATGGACCCTCATGGACCGGGGTAACCTCAATCAGACCGCCACCGGGTTGATCACTCTGTCGATGGGGAATGGACCGATGAACTTGGGAGCCAACTTCTTAGAGTCCTCCCTCAAGGGGAGATCCCGTGTCGACAGCCACACCTTCTGCCCTACTTGGTAGGCTGGAGCCCGGGAACGGCGACGATTGGCGGCCATGGCGTACCGTTCCGCGGACCCCAATAAAGCAGATCGGGCCTGGGTCCAAACCTGACGGCAGCGACGGATGAAGGCCTCAACTGAAGGGAAGGCGGTCTCCTTCTCATGGTCAGGGAACAAGGGAGGTTGAAACCCATACGCACACTGGAATGGAGACATACCGGTGGCAGAGCTGGTGAGGGTGTTGTGAGCGTACTCTACCCACATCAGATGCG
>NW_024699420.1:0-353 GCF_008729295.1 Plectropomus leopardus | reverse complement strand
AGCAGTCAGGGAACAGCAGCCAGGGAACAGCAGCCAGGGAACAGCAGCCAGGGAACAGCAGCCAGGGAACAGCAGTCAGGGAACAGCAGCCAGGACGCGCAAAAAACAACAATCCAGCCCCACATCATTTATTATGTGGACAATAACTTAATATTTTTGTTTTTTCATGTAAAACTGTGACATCGTATCATCAAACTGGCATTTAAAGGGTTAAAATCCCCCAAATGTTGAAATGTTTGGTCGTGTTGATCAGGACTGAAGCTGATTTAAAGGTTTAACCCATCATTTGTACACAGTGTATTATAGAGCCATCAGAAACATGTTTTATGGAGAACATAAACCTCCTTAAAAAA
>NW_024699419.1:0-531 GCF_008729295.1 Plectropomus leopardus | reverse complement strand
TAGGGGCGGGTTAACTTTCTATCGACCAATCACAGAAATGGTCACCTTCCAGGGCATCAACTTCACTTTCAGATTGAAAAGTTTTAAAGTTTCAATAACATGAGTGAGGGGAACAATGGTAAAGAGTGAAGGTGGATGAGTTCACTTCCAGGAAATCGACCTCGATGCCAAATACTACATAGACATTCCTCAGACAGTGCCCTGACTGTGGGGAACAATGGTAAAGAGTGAAGGGTTGTTGATTTCACTTTCCTGGAAGTGGACTTTCATGCGTTCTAGGTTCCAAGTTTTCTACCCTGGACAAATTCAGATGACTTTTTAGTCAGAAAATTATTACGTGGTCTCGTGCTGCCATCTAGTGGTAAAAAAGCGCCGGTACAAAAATGCTGATTTTTAAAAAGGCTGTATTTGCTCCAAAAATCATTTATATTCACAGGAAAAAACATTATATATTGTCTCTTAAGTGTAAAGCATTTATTTTGCCCTTTATTGCTTTTAAATCACCAGTTACAGCCCTGTTAGAAATTTCCA
>NW_024699418.1:0-392 GCF_008729295.1 Plectropomus leopardus | reverse complement strand
GTGTTCTGGCAGGAGGCAAAGACTCATGTCAGGTAGGCTGCTTCATTCAATCTCTCACTTGTTGGTAAATGTGTTTAGGACTTAGTGAAATCCTCAGACGTGTCCTCTCCGTCTCCTCAGGGTGACTCAGGAGGTCCGATGGTGAACCAGCAGGGCCCCGTCTGGATCCAGTCTGGAATAGTTAGTTTTGGTTTTGGCTGTGCTCGGCCCAATCTGCCGGGAGTGTACGCCAGAGTGTCCAGATACCAGTCCTGGATCGACTCCCACATCAGTTTTGATAAGCCAGGCTTTGTCCGCTTCACCTCCAGTGGGCTGGATGCTGACAGCAGCTACACCTGTCCTGGTCTGCCAGCTCCTGCTGTTACTCCTCCTGCTACTGCAGGACCAGACAC
>NW_024699417.1:0-1232 GCF_008729295.1 Plectropomus leopardus | reverse complement strand
AGTTTGTTTTATTATTCTTATTAAAATATAATCATTTTAATGCCATTGTCTTTTCACCTGTTCCTAATTTCTTGCCATTTCTGGGATCTCTCCTGCTTTTTAGCTCCGTTTTTCAAAAATATCAAATCAATTTGCTCACATTTTAAAGGTCCTGCTGAAAGGTGTCTGAACGCAGCACAAGAGACCTGGTGTCCAGGTTTTTAAAGGGTTAAATCAAAGATGTTCTGCTTAAAGAACACATTTATTCTTCTCTGATTTGGTTATCAGACTCTACTATAGAAATTTCCGCTCTCTCCTGCTGCTCTTTCACTTCTGATCTGTGAGTGCACCTTTCGCTGCTGCGGCACCAGCCTTCAGTTATTAGTCTCCGCGGTCGTCAGGGCGCACCGGGGACGGTCCCCGCAGCCTGAGGGGGCGGCGTGGGGGGATTTCTTGCGGGCTGAAGTGGACTCTCAGCCGGCGCGGGGACGCGGCAGCGGCCGGCTGATGTGAGTTCGGGGCAGCGGCATTTCCGAGCGATCCGGTGAGAAAGCCCCGCCGGCGGTGAGGCGGGCAGATAAAACCCAGAGAGAGACCGAAGGGACGCGCGCGAGATGAGTAACAGAGCAGAATATCGGTGCGTGATGCATCGATCCTCCTCCTCCTCTCTCCCGCATATATCTGCGGCTGTCTCTGCTGCTTTTACGGAAACTTTTGTGCGTGTGTTGAGCCGTCGGTGATGTTTGGTTTGAGCCTCTCGTGTGTTTGTGTGTACCGGACAGATCCAGGAGCGCTGCGCTCGAGGAAGGTGTCTGCAAACCCGGCTGCTTTACTGCTGCAACTCCAAGCAAAGAATACAGGTAATTTCATATCGTTTATTATGCATTTGGAATTTAAATGTTTAGGTTTTATTAAAAATAGGCTATGTCAAAAAATATATACATACAAATGATGATTAAAATATGAAAAGCTGATTTACGCACACGCTTTTTATGTTACCTGTTAGAGAATAAATGCTCTTTTTAAACATAATTAGATTTTACGATGATGGTTATGTATAAGTACGCGTTGGCATTGTTTGTGCAGCAGACTGTTGAACATGGCATTGCAACAGTGTGTGGTCTTCTCTGGCTCTGGCAAGACCATTGTGCACTCTTCACGTGCGTGTTCGTGCGCGCGCAAGCCCGTACATGCGTGTGCGTGTGCGTGAGAGAGCGAGAGAGAGAGAGAGAGAGAGAGAGAGAGAGAGAGAG
>NW_024699416.1:0-697 GCF_008729295.1 Plectropomus leopardus | reverse complement strand
CCAAAGGAATTGAGTTTCCTAAGGAGATACTGCCGCTGTTGACATTTCTTGAGAATCTCCTCTGTGTTGGAGGAGAACTTCAGCAAGCTGTCAAAGATGGTACCCGGGTATTTGTACTCCTCAACTAGTTCGACTGGCTTCCCATGAATTAAGGTGGAGGATGCTGTGGTCAGCTGTCTCTGCCTGTTGGAAAAGGTCACCACCATCTCCTTAGTCTTACCCACGTTCAGCTCAAGGCAGGAGTTATCACACCATTCCACAAACTCCTGCAGAGCCGATCCGTGGTGCTGAGAGGGGCCTGACAGCAGGGACAGGAGGACTGTGTCATCAGCATACTTCACCGGGTGACACTGAAGCTGTGTGGATCTGCAGTCATCGGTGTAGAGGATGAAGAGCAGAGGTGAGAGCACGCAGCCCTGAGGGGAGCCAGTCGAGGTGTGTCGGAGGTTGGAGAGGGTGTTGTTGACTCGGACTTTCTGTGACCTGTTGGTTAGAAAGTCCAGTATCCACAGGGTGAGCTGGTTGTCCAGGTGGAAGCAGGAGGTGAGTCTGTTGGCCAGAATGCGAGGCTGAAGCATGTTAAATGCAGAGGAAAAGTCTGCAAACAGGAGTCTGGCTGATGTGTTGGGCTGCTCCAGATGTTTGTGGATAGTGTCGATGATGAATGCTTTTGCGTCATCAACACCTCTGCCTGTGC
>NW_024699415.1:0-346 GCF_008729295.1 Plectropomus leopardus | reverse complement strand
AGTGCATATTCATTTCCAGTCTCAAGTGTGTAGAGTTCTGTGCAGAATCCAGTGATACAAAGCATTGCATACACCTGTTGACGCTTTGCATAGTCCTTTCAAGATTGTCAGTCTTTTCAATCACAGTATACACATTGAACAACTCGAAATGAATTCCTGCATTCATCGCCTGCACATTAAAACTGAGTGTGATAGAAAACATGGAAGACTCCTTTTAAAGCCCAGTAGGAATGTCAAATGCATGCAAAAGATCAAGACGGGTTTTTGTGATTGTCACACAGTTCTGCTCACATGCCAGCTTAGGCATCCAGAAACTTTTCTTTTTCATTGTCTCTGTTAGTTTCAG
>NW_024699414.1:0-956 GCF_008729295.1 Plectropomus leopardus | reverse complement strand
AGTACATTTCTGTGATTTTAGGACATCAGTGTCTCAGCTGTGTCCTCTGTCGGGGGTGTGGGGGATCCTCCTCTGGCTCTTTTTTTGATCAACAAGCTCTATTTTGATGCTGTTTTATGTCTCTGACACCTTATGGAGACTAAAAGGACAAAAACTGTCCATCACTTTAATTTTACTGTGAGTTAGAAAATGGTTTGGGGGCCACCAGGGGCCCTATCAGGGGCCAGATTTGGCCCTCGGGTTGTAAGTTGAGTGTCAGTGCTGTGAATAATTTCGTTGGTGTCGACCTTTAAACGCGTTTTCTACAACTTTATTCATGAATCTGAGTGTTGTCCTCTCGTCAGGCCCCGCTGCCGAAACTCAGACAGAAGACACAACTGAGGGACGGACTGATGCCCAAAAAGGTCACGTTCATAGATCCGTCAGCTTCACCTGAGCAGGTGAGACTTAAACTCCAGTTACTGAGGACATTTGTGTCATCGTGACGTCTCTGCGGGGACTGTCTTACCATCAAACCTGCAGAAACAGCTATTATCTCTCATAAATCATAACCCAGCCGAGTGTTTCTGTTCTTTTCTCGTGTCAGGATGAGGACGGCGGCTCAGCAGGCGTCTCTGCACCTGCAGACGGCAGAGACACTTCATCGCCTGCTGGAAAGGTAAAAACACAGAGTTCCTCTACATGCACACCAACGCTCCACTGCTGCTCTGAATATGATGTGGCTCACGTGCTTACCACATTTTTCTGAACTTAGTGTTTTTTGATGAACTATTTTACAAATATAAAACGAATCTGCAGACACTGACGTATGGAGTCAGATTTGTCTGAGTATCATTTGTGTAAACAGATCTATAACTGTGCATTAATGTGTAATCTGTAAATGTCAAACGTCTTCCACAAAAAATAATAACTCCAAAAACCTTTTTTTGCAAATATAAAACACATCTGCAGATACA
>NW_024699413.1:0-369 GCF_008729295.1 Plectropomus leopardus | reverse complement strand
TCACCTCATTGTTTTACCTTGTTGATTCAAAGGAAGATTTAAAAAAGAGGATTTATATTATACTAGATTGACTTTGGTTTAACATTTGGAACTGCTATTTTTGTGTTGTTTTTTTAGTTTTATTTTTTCCAGCGTTGTGTTCTTTGAATGCTTACTGCTTACAGCCTAGCACCTTTTTTTTCTTTTTAGTTATTTATTGATTGTTTTTTATAAAGCTCGGACCTCAGACAAGCATTTAGGGGTAAATACCCCTAAACATCCCAAACACAGAAAATTAAAAAAAAAAAAAAAAAAAAAAATACAGACAGAAGTGCGTAAAAATACACCACTATACACTTCTAGTGGGTCATAAAAGGTGATTAAGAGGGA
>NW_024699412.1:0-794 GCF_008729295.1 Plectropomus leopardus | reverse complement strand
AATAAAGGCTTTTTAATGTAAATCCTCCTTGTTTTTCACATTGGTATACTTTTGGAGTGCTTGGATTTCCCTCTTGCCTTATCCTCTTGTTTCCCGTCTTCCATGAGCACCTGATACTATTTCGTGACCTACATTTGATTGTGATCCATGGAGGAAACCAGTCAGCTCTCTTTTCTTCGGTGACAAATGCTTGTTGCATGATACAGAAATTAAAAAAGATGGACTTTTACAAATGTGTGTGACAATTTGTTAATGAAATATTCTCTAAAAGGTTCTCTAAGCAGTTCACCTGAAAAACTCAGTGAGCACTGGTTGGACAGTGAGACTGTACACTCCACCCACTCACAACAGTCCTGCTCTGATGGCAAAACCCACAAAAGTGGAATGCTAAAAATAAAGTACAATTGCTGTTCAGCTGATGTTTGCATGTCATCAAATGCAGATATACATACATAGGTGTCAATGCCCCGAAATGTCTTCAACCTGAGCCTGCGACTGGGGAGGGTCCCTCTGCTATGGAAAACTTCCTGCCTCATCCCAGTTCCAAAGAAGGCACACCCCAGTGTGCTGAATGACTACAGACCAGTTGCCCTGACTTCACACATTATGAAGACCCTGGAACGGCTCCTGCTGCACCACATCAGACCCCAGGTTCGCCAGTCACTCGACCCACTCCAGTTCGCTTACCAGGAGGAGGTCGGGGTGGACGACGCCATCCTGTATCTGCTACACAGGGCTTACTCTCATCTGGACACAGGGAGTGGCGCTGTGAGGATCATGTTTTTTGATTTTTC
>NW_024699411.1:0-395 GCF_008729295.1 Plectropomus leopardus | reverse complement strand
TGAAATACACATCTACCCGGATTACAGCGCTGAGGTGTCCAGGAGAAAATCGGCTTATTCCGCGGTCAAATTACAACTACGAAATGCCGGCTTCGTGTACAGGATGCTCTTTCCTGCTAAACTCCAGGTTACCGACACGAACTGTCAGAAACACATCTTTGCATCTCCCAGAGGTTTCTTCCGTCCCTCAAAACAACCAGCCTGATGCATCTCCTGCTCGATCCCCTTCAGGAATCACTGGCTGAAGACTTTTCCAGGACAGCCAAATTTTAAGGTATTTCCTGGCAGCTTTGCAATTTATTCTTACAAGACGTTTAATTTCAGCTTTTAAGACTGTTCATGTTAGAAGTTAAAGTTACTCCAGCGAGATGTTAAAGTTACTCCAACAAGATGTT
>NW_024699410.1:0-723 GCF_008729295.1 Plectropomus leopardus | reverse complement strand
AATCTTTAGGTAGATACAGAGCATTATGATCACTGGCAGGTAAAAGGAAAAAATGGGTCCCAAAATGTTTGCAAGTAGAGCATCAATAAAACAATTTTCCTGACATTTTTTAAGATTTAATCCCGGAATTATAAAGCCAATGGCAACTAGAACAGAAACACTCCAATTGATGAGGATCATGACCACAACAATGTTAACATTTATCTTAGTTCTGTATGTCAGAGGCTGACACACTGCATAATATCTGTCAATAGATATGCAACATAAATTCAGAATGGAAGCTGTGCTCAGTGTTACATCAAAGCTGTCTCGCACTTTGCAAAATAAATGTTCATAATACAAACACGAGCTAAGAGCAAACGCCATGCTGAAAGGAAAAACTACAACCCCAACAAGCAGGTCAGCCACAGCCAGAGAGAGGATGAGAAAGTTTGTAGGAGTGTGGAGCTGTTTGAAGTAAATGATGGAGATTATTACAAGAAGGTTTCCACATACTGTGACAACAGACAACAAGCCAAGAAAAATATATAATAAAACACATTTGGTAGAAAGAGTGCTTGTCATTATGTAAGAAACATTATATTTTTCATAACAGGGATGCACATCAGCATGGTTAACAATGACATCTGGGGCCATGTTTCTTCATTCCTGTAAATCAGTTTTCCACTATGAATTGACAGTCTTCAAAGTATAAAAGATGCATGTTTATCTTAAAATGTTTTT
>NW_024699409.1:0-509 GCF_008729295.1 Plectropomus leopardus | reverse complement strand
TCAGCATGGGGTTTAAAGGCCAAGCAGGTCTTCTCTAGTCAGATTCTCGAAGCACTCAGCCCTTCAGACAAGAAACTGTTGGACAAGATCATGATACTGGGAGCTGCCAACCTGCCCGAGAATGAAAGACTAAAGGTTTGTTTCTGTTTCATGTTCTACAATAAGAAATTTGCAGTGAGTCTTTGTAATAAATGTTTTTGCCATTGAATGTTTTTGTCTGACTTCTTTTGAACATCAAAGACTGACTTCAGATCTCTGTTTTTGTGTCTCTAGTATAACACAATTCTCAGCACCATGGACGACATTTATTCAACATCCAAAGTATATCCAGAGCCAAACGTAAGCTGGAGCCTGGAACCTGGTGAGTAAAAACAGAATAACAGCTCAGGTCGATGCTTAAAATATATGAATTATACAATACAAATGTTTTTGGTGTCATGTGAAAAAAAGGGATTAGAACCATGTTGAGGATTATGAAATGCACAGCAATGTGGAGAGGAAGTCTAGAG
>NW_024699408.1:0-601 GCF_008729295.1 Plectropomus leopardus | reverse complement strand
CAGTTCTGGGGACCTCAGGACATGGAATTGAATGGTCTCATGGTGTTGACTGGACAGGAGCATGGAGACGGGAGTAGTCTGATGAGTCACGGTTCCCAGGAGGTGACCATCCGGAGCGTTTGCCGGAACGGGACGTGCCAGGGTTAATCCCAGCTGACGAGCCAGTTCCTCGTCGATCAGATTCACGTCGGCACCAGAGTCAATAAACGTGGCGAGGGTGTGAGACTTTTCACCCAACAGGAGCTGCACATGGAACAAGGGACGGAGAGTGGGGGCAGAGTTCTGGGAACGGCTCTGCCCCTCTCTCCTGCTGAGCCTGTCCTTTTACTGAGCAACTGGAGACGAAATGTCCAGCCTGCCCACAGTAGAGGCAGAGCCTTCCCCGACGCCGTCTCTCATGCGCCTCAGCAGATAATCTGGTGCGGCCCACCTGCATAGGCTCCATCCCCCCAGACTCGGGTCCGCTGGAAGCACTGCAGGAGGTGGTGGGACCCGCTGGTGACCAGGATACCGGTGGGAACCTCCCTCCAGGCGCTGCTCCTTCCTCCTCCCCTGAATCCGCCTGTCCAGTCTCGTGGTCAGTTCAATGAGACCGTCAAGC
>NW_024699407.1:0-353 GCF_008729295.1 Plectropomus leopardus | reverse complement strand
TGACAGTAAGATGAAGACCAGAGCTGACCACTGAGCAGGAGACAGTTCATCTGTGGACAGACGTCCTGATCTCAGGGACTGTTGGATCTCCTCCACCAGAGAACGATCATTCAGTTCATTCAGACAGTGGAACAGGCTGATACTTCTCTCTGGAGACAGATCCTCACTAATCTTCTTCTTTATGTACTGGACTGTTTCCTGACTGGCCTGTAAGCTACTTCCTGTCTGTGTCAACAGGCCTCGTAGGTATATCTGATTGGTCTGCAGTGACAGACCCAGAAGGAAGCGAAGGAACAAGTCCAGGTGTCCATTTGGACTCTGTAAAGCCTTGTCCACAGCACTCTGGTGTAGAT
>NW_024699406.1:0-1586 GCF_008729295.1 Plectropomus leopardus | reverse complement strand
CAGTGACGTCAGTGCCGGAGTCTCTCTCACTCCGGGACACCGTGCATGTAGCTATTAATAACGGCACGCGCTACCATGTCGGTGTGGTCCCTCGCCATTCTGCTGTTTATCAGAGGGCTCACTCTTTCTGCAGCAGGCGACTGTGAAGGTTAGATTGCATGGTGTGAGCGAGAGTTAAACACAGCCTGACTCTGGTTTACCAACAACACATTGCACTGACGGGTCTATCAGCAACAGGTTCTTTCTTGAACAGCCAAATGAGCCATGCAAGCTTTGCATGTTTGGACGAAGTTTGCGTGAAACATGGCTTTTGCTCAATAATTGTACAAGAATTTGAGCTGCGACTTTTTGAGTAAATAGGGGGAATTAGTCTAAAATTACAGGTCATAACCTTTAGGAGGTGGCTTCATAGATTTTTTAGTATGGCAGGGGGGAAAAAGTAAATAAAAAGATGACACGACTCCCATATCCTGCATACTGCTTTCAAGACAGTGTTGATTATTACTATTTTGAATGGTTGATGGCAAAAGCAATTAGACATTTGTCCTTATAAATTGTTTAGCCCTTAAGAAAAAAAATCAGTTGAAAAATGTTTCCTTGCTTTTGTCCCTTTTGGACTATAATAACAATGACTGAGATGGCTATTTATAGTCATGGTGAAAGTTTTAGCTTAGTTTCACTATCTTAAGGCCAAAATAACAATTAGGTAGAGCATTTTTTTAGCATAACATCCCTGAAGCGTTTGGTAGAGATGACTCAGTCAGGCTGAGTTAAGTTCAACACATTTTTCATGAAGATAAAGTGACTCAAAATGTGCTCTATCAAATGGTTTAGCAGGATGTTATGTTGTGTGGATTTGAAAATTGGCTGTTCAGTTCAATTTAATTCAATTCAATACAGTTTATTTTATTTCAGTTCAATTTAATTCAATACAGTTTATTTTATTTTAATTCAATTCAATTCAATTCAAACAACTTTATTAATCCAACTAGTGGCCATTAATTAGGAGCAGCATGTTAAAACTACAAAACAAATACACACACAAAAACACACATAGCAGGATTCACAGTATACAACCAGTAATGTGCACCAGGAGACTCATGCCAGTAGTTGATATAATATACAATATAACAGTACAAAATAAATCATACTGTATACAGGTGTGTACCACGTACAGGGAATTTAAAACTCTGACTGCCGTAGGGATAAAAACTTTGGAATGGTGGTTTGTTTTGCAAGCAGGTAATGCATAACGAGGCCCTGATGGCAACAGAGAAAATTCACCTGCGAGGACATGTCCCGGAGAGGCCAAGACACTTTTTGCCTTCTGTAGGATGCTTGTTCTTGTCTTGAAATTAATGGTCATCTAGTTTCTACTAGTTGCATAATTTTTTGTAATAATAGTATTTTAACAATGTGCCAACCAACCCTGTTTCACACACCATCAAGCATGTTTCTATTTGTTTAGCCCCCATACTAACACAGAACTTGTCTGCAGTGTGTGTGGACTTCCTCTCCAGACTGTATGGCAGTCTGACCTCCACCCACAGAGAGCTCTCTCCCTCCCTGGTGGAGGAGGAGCTGAT
>NW_024699405.1:0-528 GCF_008729295.1 Plectropomus leopardus | reverse complement strand
TCAATGAAGAATTAGATAAAATCTCTAAATGGTTCAAAATTAACAAACTGTCGCTAAACATTAAGAAAACAAATTTTATTCTGTTTAGTAACAATCACAAGAAACTTGATGAGAATATTACAGTGTTGATTGATAATGTCTCAATAACTAATGTTGATTCGACTCGTTTTCTTGGTGTACTAATTGATAAAAACCTATCTTGGAAACCTCAAATTTCACTTATCTCAACTAAAATTGCAAAAAATATTGGGATAATTGGAAAAATCCGTTATCTTTTAAATACAAAAGTTTCCCTCAACCTTTATTATTCTATGATTTATCCCTTTACTGCAACATTGCCTGGGCCAGTACTCACCAAACAAAATTGCAACCTATTTTTAAGTTACAGAAACGAGCAGTGAGGATCATCGCCCTTTCAGCCCCAAGAAGTCATTCATTACCCTTATTTCGTAAATTCGGCATTCTCAATATTTATCAGATCAATAGTTTCCAAATAATTCAATTTGTGTATGGTTCTTTAAATAAAAC
>NW_024699404.1:0-387 GCF_008729295.1 Plectropomus leopardus | reverse complement strand
ACAGTTTGTCTTCAGCTCCATCCAGTCCTCTGATTATGGACAGTATTACTGTGTTGCTGAGAACGAGCTGGGGAGAAGGACGTCTACATATGTATTTGTTAATGTGAAATGTAAGTAAAAAAAAAAAAAAACCCTTGCTAATTTAAAATAGCCCAAATATAATAACCATTATAATAATAGATTTCATTTGTAATGCACTTACAAGGTAAAAGCATCTATTTAACAAAGGACTGTTTTTTGCAGATGTCTTGCTTTTTTTCCTGATCAGTGACTGCAGTCAGTGTTGTAAGAGCCTGTTATAATCACTATTGGCATTTATATTAACTGCACTGTTGAGGACATTCAAAATATCACATTCATCAAAAGACCTCCTCCAAAGTTTCAGAT
>NW_024699403.1:0-410 GCF_008729295.1 Plectropomus leopardus | reverse complement strand
GTTTGTTTCTGTCTTTGGCTGTTATGCGAGGTAGTGGTGATTACATGAACACATTTTCTTTTAATTGAATTAATGGCTGATAATGATGTTTCCTCATGATTTTATTAGAAACCACGAAACCAAGTGTTGTTGTTCCTATTGGTCCATCAGCAGAAGAAGAATGAGCGCTGTAGGTTTTTGTGCAGGTGTTCAACCAACGTCAGTCACTGTGTCTCTCGAGCACAATAATAAACAGCAGAATCTTCAGTCTTCAGACTGTTCATCTGCAGATACAGCTGGTCTTTGCTGTTGTCTCTGGAGATGGTGAACCGGCCTCGAACTGACTGAGAGTAGTAGATGTTAGCACTATGATGACTGATAGTAGCAACCCACTCCAGTCCTTTTCCAGGAGCCTGTCTGACCCAGCCCAT
>NW_024699402.1:0-748 GCF_008729295.1 Plectropomus leopardus | reverse complement strand
ATCCACTGTTGGAGATATTGTGAGAGAAAGAGTTAACTTTATCACTGTAATCATAATTATTGTAATGTTTCAGAATATTGTTCTTGCAAGACAGTTGAGCTGAAAACATACTCACAGGTAACAACAGAGAGATAAACCACAGCGTCTTGAAATTGTCGTGTTGATTTGTACTGTCTGCAGGTATACTGACCAACATCCTCATATGTGACCTTCTTTATATCCAGAGAACAGTTATCTGTAACAATCAGTCTGTCTGATTTAGATTTGTCCTCTGCAACAATCTGTCCAGCAGTAAAAAAGACTTTTGAATGTGCTCTTGCTGATGGACTAAAAAGCCATATAGTACTGTCACAATTATTCTGATCAGCAATCACATTTTCACAGGGCAAATTGACGTCATCTTCGACTCTGACAGTGTAGGAGAGGGCTTCTGCTGCTGTGAGACGAGAGAGAAATATAAAGAATAAAGAAAAATATAAAAATGCAATGTTTATGTCAGTGTGAAGATAATTTAAGATACAACAAAAGTCTGCATACTGTAAAACTTCAATCAATAGCCTGGGATATTATTTGCTTAAATCACTGAACTCAACAGGCTTAAATTTGAGACAGCAGTCTATACAGGACGAGCTTTACATTTGTTTCACACAAACCATGCTCAGCAACAATGGAAATACAATCAGATTATTTATTGAACCCTCTGAGACCTGGACAAAATGGCTATATTTGATTCAAAAACAGAAGGGTA
>NW_024699401.1:0-533 GCF_008729295.1 Plectropomus leopardus | reverse complement strand
ATTTTCTTAGCTACTGACTCTGGTCACTGTGTTATCCTGGTGCTCTTTGATCTAACTGCAGCATTCGACTCAGAAAGCATGGTGTTGCTTTCCATTGTTATGCTGACGACAGTCAGATCTATTTCCCCCTCAAAAAGGCTGATTCATTCTCTCTTCAGCCTCTTTTAAATTGCCTGGATGACCTCAAGGCCTGGATGGCTCTAAATTTTCTGAGTTTTAATGAGAGAAAAACTGAAGTGTTGGTCTTTGGTGGCACTTCTGTGACCCCCCCAATTGATCTAGGTCCCTTGGCACAATACGCCAAACCCATCGTTAATGATCTGGGGATTATAGTGGACGCAGATCTTAAATTTGACAGCCGACACAAGTTTCTTCCAGTTAAGGCAGCTGGCTAAAATAAAACCATTTGTTCACAGACAGCACTTTGAAACAGTGGTCCATGCCTTTGTAACTAATAGACTGGATTACTGCAACGCTCTGTATTTGGGGGTTAGTGGGTCCTCCATTGCTCGTCTCCAGTTGGTGCAGAATGC
>NW_024699400.1:0-480 GCF_008729295.1 Plectropomus leopardus | reverse complement strand
ACTACTGCAACATATAAATGTCCTAGTGGACAGCTGATATTCAAAACAATACAATGAACATAAATGTTTTTTATAAGTCCAAAGACAGGTACTGTCTCATTTACATTGGTGACTATCAGAGACCGTTCACTCATGTACTTGTTACCATTGAGAATCAACCACTTTACAGTGACGCATGTTGTATGCCATCCATCCCCCAAAAAATATTGTATCTTTTCTGTGATGTACTCCATATTTGTTACTTCTGAGACAGGACACCGCTGCTCTTCAGACAGACGCCATCCGGTCTGGGGCAGATCCTCCAGAAGATCCTCTGTCACGTTCTTTTTCACACACACCCACACGCAGACCTACAAGACACGTTAACACCACAAAAAAACTTAAAGACTGGAGTCTGTGTGTGCGGAAAAAAATCCTCATTATCGGCGACTCTAATGTGTCCAGGTTTCCTCCCTTTCAGATCCAGGACTTGCAGGTCGA
>NW_024699399.1:0-406 GCF_008729295.1 Plectropomus leopardus | reverse complement strand
CTCCAGACTCTGTTCTCTCTAAAGCTAAATATAAAATCCAGAGATTTAAATATTTGTGAAAAGAGTTTGAACACATCACAAAAAAAGGTTGTTGATCCAACTAAAAAAGAAGTTAAAGACGCCATCATCAAATGAATTTAAGGACCTTTTTGAACAATGCCCCTTTACGTGTGTCTGATCTCCTTCAGCCTGTTATTTCCTCACATGCTCTCCTCTCTCACAGCACAGGTCTCCTGTGTGTCCACAGAGTTCAACACAAGTCATCAGGCTGCAGAGACTTTTTCTGCCGTGGCCTCTTTCTCAGGGATAACCTGCATGCTGACATCAGACACACGAGGCCTTTAGACCCCAACTTTAAACTCATCTTTTTTATCAACTGTTCAAGTTGTTTGTTCGTTAATTGCTT
>NW_024699398.1:0-266 GCF_008729295.1 Plectropomus leopardus | reverse complement strand
TTGAGCAGCTGTACAAAAAGAGAGGAAGGAGTAATGCTGTACAAAAACCAAACATGCCAAAATAAGTCTGAACTCACATTCAAAGAAATAAATTTTAGTCCAACATCCTCAACACACATACATGAATCTAAAAGTAGTTAATGTTGACAAGTTTTGTCAAAGCTCCCCCACATGTTATAAACAAAGAAAGGTAATAGTCTGTTGACCTGATTGTATAAATCGTCATCTGATTTATCTGACAAAGAGGTTTCGTAGAAAAAAAAAAA
>NW_024699397.1:0-420 GCF_008729295.1 Plectropomus leopardus | reverse complement strand
ATCATAGCCCACTGCTCCCCCGACTTTCTCCAGGCGTTGTGTGAGATTGCTTTAAATCTTTTAAAGGGGAACATTCCCCTCTCTACTTCTCAATACAAAAAACTGAAACGTCAAAAAAAAATCATCAGACTGCTGGCCGATAAGAAAACTAGTTTAAAACGCAAACATCTGGTTTTGAAGAAACAGACGGGGGGATTTATTTTTCCTCTGCTGTCAGCAGCCGTACCTCTTATAGGAAATCTTTTAGGAGGCTTGATTCAGAGAAAATAGAAGGAAAAGAAAAGATGGCCAAGGTGAACAAAATGTTTCTCATTTCACCCCATGAGATGAACAGGCTCACCCGAACAGAATCCTCCTCCTCCATCAGACAGACGGCTGAAGATGATTTGGATGAAAGAATGAGAAGGATACTCAATGAGA
>NW_024699396.1:0-255 GCF_008729295.1 Plectropomus leopardus | reverse complement strand
GTCATCATCTCTATCTCCCACTTCAAGTAGCTGAATATTTCATTAAACAATGAGACTGGTAGATAGTAATAACAAGTACTTCGTGGTATCAAACTGTGAGGAAAATGATGTTAGTCTTTGCTCTATCTGCTTTTTATCTGACGATAATTGATGTTATAAATATTGATAAATGTATTGCTGGTCTTCCTCTCCAGGCAGCTTCACAGCTCCACCAACCTGCTCCTGCTCTCTCTGGCTGTCTCAGATTTCTTCGTG
>NW_024699395.1:0-5299 GCF_008729295.1 Plectropomus leopardus | reverse complement strand
AATAAAAATCTAAAGAAACAATAAACAAAATATTTCTGGCAAGACACCCCATTTGAAAACACATTTTTTCATGCACTGGTCAGTTTTGAGAATTTGGGCCATTTTACCTTCATAGCATGGCTTATTTCAGAGTAGTGGGGGGAAAAAAACCCCATAAAAAACATTAAACGTGATATTTTATTTCAGATTTCTTCTCTGGAAATTTTTGCAAAATGTGCATATTAATTGATCATGATAATGCCTTGTTTGTATGTTTTGAAATAAAATTCTTTGCAATTCTTTGTGCTTGCAAAACTTGCAATATTAAGTACAAATATTGTCTTAATGTAAATAATACGGGCATTGCAAATTAGCTTAGGTTATAAATGTAGTGTGCATCAGTTTTATGCTATATACTTGTCACTATACAAATATACCTGAAATAAATGAATAAATAATCAACTTTGAAATTTTCATGGTGATATTTAATAGTTAAAAGTTTTGCACCTGTTTCTTATTTTTATTATGTTTGGAAAAAAATGTATGGATTTTGTCAAAACATATTTTTAAAGCCCTTTTCCTCAAAATGAGATTTTTTTTCTCATACTTAAAAACTAACTAAAAAAAATCTCCACTAACATTTATGTAGACAAAACTACCCAATTTTATTCCCGTCTCTATTCTAAAGGTTTTTACAGAGGGGTTTGTTCATATGTTATTCATTGCCTGGTTTATATTACTTTTCATTCCTAAAAACATGGCAAAAATATCCAAAAATTTCCTCTGTAAAAACCACTGAATCTAATATGTTAACAAAATGATACATTACAGTTGGGCAAGTTTCATGGTGACATCGTAGTTAAAAATTGACCCTGTTCACCCGGGGTGACTCCTCTTACTACAGCTTTTATCTAAAAATATGTCTCACTCGGACATTGTTTTATGTTTTTATGTGTTTATGTTTCTTATTCAACGTTACTTTCAAAGGGCTGAAAAGCTGAAGTGAAAGGCACCGATAAAGGAAAAAAAGAATAATATTAACATTTTAAAGTTTTCTGCTGATACTGTCAAATAACTAAAAAAAGATCTCAGGGTGCAGTTTTTCATTCTTTTGCCATGTGTACATTTCTTTATTTGCTTTCTTTTTTTTCCTGTGGGAAAACTGTCGTGATTGGTTGAGAGCAGCATCAGGTCAGGTACAAGAGTCCAAAATGTGAATTTGAGATCAGTCAATACTGCAGGCGTTTATTTTGGATTAGTAGAAGTCCAAACTGGCGGTTCAGAGTAAGCTGGACACATTAATTAGTTCAATTAATTTAATAAACAAATAAAAATGAGTGTTGGCCCCTCTAGCCCTGACAGCAGCAGCAGATTTGATTAGGAAAAACGAAGGAATTGAGGAGTACTGGAGTTAAAGGTGTTTATATGAACATGATGATGAACTTTATAAGTGATGCATGAAGCAGAATTTTCTTTAATTTTTCTACAATTACTACTGTCTTTCATTAAAAATCCCTGAGTGCAGTATTGTAGTATTTTGTTACAATAACCATTAAAAAGTGAAATATTGTGCAGCCCCAGTGATAATCAGAATGTCAGTAACACTCATTATAAACTATATTGAATTTATTCACAATATTTTCTAATGCAACTCTTTACCAAAAAAAAGTCTCACTTTGACATTGTTTTATGCATTTATTTATTTATCTTCATCTTCAGATTTCCCCTTTGCACGACCAGAAAAACTGCGACCATGTCTCTGACAAACGGCCACTCTGTGAGCAAAGAAACGTGGGATTCCCACAACACGATGATGCTGGAGCCTCTGTCCGTCAACGACTCTGAGGTTAGTGTTTAGTGCATTTTAAGAATAACAAGTCTTATCCACACGTACGTATGTTCTGGGGATAATAACATCATGCAAAAAAAATGCTTGAAGTGCAGCTAATATGGTCACGTTGATGTTATAATTTTCTTTAGAGGTTTTGCACAAATTGTGTTTGTCCGCTGAATAAAACAGTATTTGCGTTTCAGGTGTTCTCCATCATAAAAAAAGAGAAGCACAGGCAGACGTACGGTCTGGAGCTGATAGCGTCCGAGAACTTCGCCAGCAGAGCCGTTCTGGAGGCTCTGGGGTCCTGCATGAACAACAAATACTCTGAGGGATACCCCGGTCAGAGGTACAGCAATTAATCAAATTACTTATGAAATACTGATGTTTGATTGCATCCTGTAGGTGGTGCATTCTGCTTCCTCCTTGATAAAAAAGTATAGCATTAATAATAAGTACGATCCGTGTGCTCAGGTATTACGGTGGTACGGAGCATGTTGATGAGCTGGAGCGACTCTGTCAGAAAAGGGCGCTGGAGACGTACGGTCTGGACTCAGAGAAATGGGGCGTCAACGTGCAGCCGTACTCAGGTATCAGATGGTGATTAAACTCCGTAGATATTTGGTGAAGAGTCTGATTCATGTGATCAGTTTTTAGACTCTGACGCTCTTCCTCGGTGTTCCTTGTCTTTCCCCTTTTGTCATATTTTGTATTTGCCTCCCTTTAAGGTTCACCTGCCAACTTTGCCGTCTACACGGCCGTTGTGGAGCCCCACGGCAGGATCATGGGGCTGGACCTTCCCGATGGAGGTCACCTGACGCACGGCTTCATGACTGAGAAGAAAAAAATATCTGCGACGTCCATCTTCTTCGAGTCGATGCCTTACAAGGTACAAAACAATTCAGGAAATCACAAAGATTTGGGTACAGACTTCTCAAAGTTGTGAAAAATGTCTGCACAGCATGCAATCATTTTTAGACGAATAAGAATTTCTGCACAGTGGTCTTATTGTGGAGGTGGTGGTAATAATGGCAGAGATAGAAAATATTAGGAATTACACCAAAGTTTTAGAGCATTTTAGAGTAGAAATTAAACAAGGACTTTGTCTTCATTTCTTCTTTCTGAAACACATCTTAAATCTGAGTAGTTATCTCTGAGTCCTGGAACTATTTTAACAAGATTAGTCCTCATTAGTTCAAATATGTGCACATGACATCGACCTGCAGCTTCTCGTGAGAGCTGAAAATACCAAAACGCTCCTGATGTGATGGAACTGTAGAGTGAAAACAGACAAAACAGTTAAAACAGGGAAAAAATCAAATATCTGCAAACTTTAAACCAAAAAGCCTTGTAGTTATCCAATCCATGTCTCCTATAGACATCCATGTCTCCTATAGACATCCATGTCTCCTATAGACAGCTTCATCCTAATGCACCAAACATAAACACTGCCTTCCAGGGAATTCTGAGTGAAACAAGACTGTTAAAAATAAAGGTTTTATAGTTTTCTACAGGCATCTACTTTGCAAATGATATTTACATTTACTGAAAGATAAACCCTACCTGTCGCTCCACACTCCCAAAACACCCACATGACATGCCTTTAAAAAAAAATCTGTGGTAATTTTAAACATTTGTGGTTAAAGGTGTGTGTGAAGCATCAATGTTTTAGAAGATGTAGCTTCTTTGCTGCCACATCCACATTTGAAGCATTGTATGTTGTCATGGCAACGTGTGACTCTGGACAGACACAGATGTTAAATGTTACTAGTTGTCACAAGCGCACAACCGAGAGGCGGAAATTCTACATTTGATATGATGTTTTGTTTTTAGGTGAATCCAGAAACCGGCTACATCGACTACGACAGACTACAAGAAAACGCTCGGCTGTTTCACCCCAAACTCATCATCGCAGGTGCTTCTTCCTTGTTTACTATCACGACAAACAAATCAGTCAGATGAGGAGGAGGACCTAAAAACGTTCAACTCTGTGTTTTTTTTCTTCTTCAGGAACAAGCTGCTATTCCCGCAACCTTGACTACAGCCGCCTGAAGCAGATCGCTAATGAGAATGGTGCGTATCTGATGGGAGACATGGCTCACATCAGTGGACTGGTGGCTGCTGGAGTGGTGCCCTCGCCCTTTGAGCACTGTGACATCGTTTCCACGACAACACACAAGACGCTGCGTGGCTGCCGCGCTGGACTCATCTTCTACAGGAGAGGTAGAAAATGGAATATGATGCTCCCGCCAAGACAAAAAAATAAGAATGTCCTGTCTCTTCATCGTTAATCTGTGATTAATCTCCATTTTCTTCCCTCTTTCGTTGTGTTTCCCTCCTGCAGGCGTGCGCAGTGTGGATGCCAAAGGGAAGGAGACTCTGTACAACTTGGAGTCTTTGATCAATCAGGCTGTGTTTCCAGGGCTGCAGGGAGGGCCGCACAACCACGCCATCGCAGGTACACCTCTCCTCCTTTCTGTCCCTTTGACTTAGTTCTTTTAGTTTCACCTCAACTGTCATTCAGGTATGTTTGCATTAATATTATTTCAATATCTTTTAACTGGCAGGTGTTGCTGTAGCTCTCAAACAAGCCATGACGCCAGAGTTCAAGGCTTACCAGCTGCAGGTTCTCGCTAACTGCAAAGCTCTGTCCAGCGCCCTTATTGACCACGGCTACAAGATTGTCACCGGTGAGTGCCACAGCGCCGCTCTACAAACTGAACTGAAACATTTCTTCAGTATCAGTTACCATCGCATAAAAACTGATGAAACTTGCATTTGGATATGCTGTTGTCAGTGAATAATAATGATAATAATAGTGATAATAATACCTTTTAAAACAGCATTACAAAGAGCTTTGACAAACAAAGCAAAGCACAGTCAATAAATCCCAGAGGTGATAAAACAATTGAATTTTGAAGCTTTGAAAACAGTTAAATCTTAAAATTGATTCTAAAACGGTGCGGTCGCGGTACACCACAGGTGAGATGAGTGGTTAACTATGGTGACCGAGTAGGTTTTTGTAAAAGCTAAGAATAAAACCAATAATGTAAATGTTAGTATGGCATGTTGCATGGGTATGTTAAGGTTATTAGAGCTGTTAAAAAAAAAAGCACAAATTAATTTAAACTTCCATATAGCCTTAATTCATTTCTTTTCATGTACTTTCATATGACAGCAGTTAAAACAGTTAAAACCATATAAACTGTAAAAAAAGGAAGATGACATACTATGCTTAATGTCTGTTTTCTTTGAATGATGCACAGTTAAAAAGGGGCAATAATCGTTTATTTCTGACAGCAGTTATGAGCTTCATAGTCTCTGTTGTTCATATACTGTTTCTCTTTTCCTCTGCAGGCGGCTCTGACAACCATCTGATCCTGCTGGACCTGCGCAGCAAAGGAACTGATGGAGGGCGAGCGGAGAAGGTTTTGGAAGCCTGTGCCATTGCCTGTAATAAGAACACCTGTCCAGGTAGATTTTTGTGTG
>NW_024699394.1:0-232 GCF_008729295.1 Plectropomus leopardus | reverse complement strand
CCTTGAGCAATATCAAAAATACATCACAGTGAATGAGACATTTTTAAATATGGACAAAATACACCCATTACAAAACAGAGGTTAAATGTTTTTTCAGGCATCTTTTGTAACACTTTATATGAATGCAGGTTTTTACCAGATGGAAAAAATCATTCCACAGTTTCGCTGCCCTAAATCTTATTGAAAACTGACCTCGACAAGTAAGAAATTTGGGAAGATGAAGAGCTGAAGA
>NW_024699393.1:0-489 GCF_008729295.1 Plectropomus leopardus | reverse complement strand
GAGCTACTCTGGGAGGCTGACGCTGGGACCCTCCGCAAGATGAGCCGTGGGCTGTCGGGTCTGCCGGGGACTGGCTCAAGGACGCACCTGAAGCGCTGTTTGATGCAAAGTTTTAAAGAAACACAACGGTGAGAATACTGCTCCACATCACGTTTTTATTGTATTTCTGGAAAAGTCATCACATATATGGAAAATGTGTCAAATGTGTGATGTAGACAGACTGTGGAGTCCTTGCATTACTTACAGTGTCCCCCAGAGGACTGGAGGCACGAGACGAGGCAGACGAAGAGCCAGACGAGGAGCCAGACGAGGAGCCGGGGGAGCTGCAGTGGAGGGCTGGCGCTGTGTCACTCGGAAGTGGCGACAGGATGCACCCATAGCGCTTGTCCAACTAAAGGTAAAAACAAGCACAACCCTGAGAGCACTGCCCCACATCATGTTATCAAAGCATGGCTTGTATTTCTGGAAGTAACTTCATATCACACAGTC
>NW_024699392.1:0-965 GCF_008729295.1 Plectropomus leopardus | reverse complement strand
CACATTGATCTGCTTGGGGTTCCAAATGCTTTTCTCTCTGTGCTGCAATCAAGATAAAGTGCCAGGTGCAATGGGCTGGTGCTGAGAGGCTCAGGACTAGCTTCTGCTCTTGGGCCACTGAGAACCCGAATAGGATCTCTGCCCCCTCCAACCATGCGTCTGTTGTTGCTTATTTGTTCATTATTGATAAATGTTACTTATTGGGCTCTGCAGGGGCTGGCGGGATTACATTTCACTGTGATTACATCTGGTAAATAACGATTGATTGACTGGTTAATAGGCCATCCCTTATTTGTTCCCTCACTCGTTTTACTAATCAACTAATTTTGGAATTTACTCAAGAACTGGACATTAACTAATTGTTACTTCCTTATTCGTCCCTTATTAGATATGTCATCAGTAACTAATTAGCAACTGTTACTTACTCAAGAATTGACCATTGATAGTTACTCATTCATTCCTCATCAGTTCTTTCAGTCATTATCAATTAACATATTATTAACTACTGAATAGCTACTGTATGACATTTGATTGGGAGTTACGCAAGAACTGACCATTAACGAATAGTTAGTTTCCCATTAACTCTTTTGCAACTACTTGTTTTTTGAGTACCTTAATTATAAGTGGTACCGTCATTTTTTAAATGAATAAAATAATCGCAATAATAATAAGTAATCGAAAGTTGCTCAATCACGACAAAATACCACAATTAAATGAAATTAATATAAAAACAGCCACATTAATAAATAGATGTCCTACAGATGCTTGATATGATGTTTGGCAAGGCTTTTTTTCTCTTTGTAAGGAAGTGTTTTAAATTAAAAAACTGGGGGAATTTTAATTTAAATTATATAGACCACATCACAATGTTTATTTACAATAACCTCCAGGTAGAAAATCGCTGCATCACATACATATTATCAAATAGTGCTGAGCAAAATCTGCCTTCATTGATTTGTTTTAAA
>NW_024699391.1:0-741 GCF_008729295.1 Plectropomus leopardus | reverse complement strand
TGTAATGGTCTATCAGACATTTTTATGGTTTATCAGAGGTTTTACTGTTTTAACAGATGTTTCACTAGTTCATGACATGGGTTTCTGGTTTTCAGGTGATATAAGGTAAGTCAAAATAACTTAAGACAATTCAATTTTCAAACTGTCATGCCCCAGGTTTAGGTTTTAGGATGTTTAGGTTTTATGTGTTTATAAGATGGTTGACTGGTTTAAAGGTAAGGTTATTGCATCATTTTTCAAAGTGTCACACGGCAGGTTTTTAATGTGTTTTATTGGTGTATTGTAGTTTTACTGGTTTAACAAATGTTTCTCTCCTTAACTATGTGGCTTTCTGGTTTATAGGTAAGAAAAGGTAAGTCAAAGTAAAACTATGTGATTCTTTTCTCCTTTTTCTTTACTTTTATGTTCCAGGTTTACAAGTTGTTGTTTTTTTTTATTGTTTTATTGTATGGTGTACTAGTTTATGAAATGTTTTATTGTTTTTCTATGAGGGCTCACTGAATAATCAAAGGCTTTACTATTGTAACAGAAGTCTTACTGGTTTTCTAAGATTTTTAGGTTAGTTAAGGTTATTGAATCATTCTTTCAAATTGTCACACAGCAGGTTTATAATGTGTTTTATTGGTTTATTGTATTTTTATTGTCTTTCAGGTTTAACAAATGTTTCACTCCTTAAATATGTGGTTTTCTTAATTTATAGGTAAGAAAAGGTAAGTCAAAGTAAAACTATGTGATTCTTTT
>NW_024699390.1:0-234 GCF_008729295.1 Plectropomus leopardus | reverse complement strand
TTACAGTATAATTTATTTCATTTGAATTTCCAGCAGAAAGTTCTCCCTTACATAACTGCTGTGCTGATGGCTTAAACAGAGTTTCCCGAGCAGCTGAAGCAACACAAAATCAGGCAGCACAAAGCGAGCCTTGCAGAAACCAGAACTGCTGTGCATTGTAATACTTAAAGCAGTAATAATAATTACGACTACTGCTAATGATAATATTGATAATACTAATGATGAGGGAGGGTA
>NW_024699389.1:0-439 GCF_008729295.1 Plectropomus leopardus | reverse complement strand
TATCCTGATGTCCCTGAACTGGCCCCCCTGCACACACTGTGGTTTCCTTTTTAAAATGTCTCCACAGCTGCAACCCCTCTGACCTTTCAGCACACCTCTGTTCCTTCAGGAGGTTCCCGGTCCAACCAAATCTGAAAGGCCCTCTTCTTCACCCTGATGGCCTTCTTCACTGCTGGTGTCCACCAGCAGGTCCGCGGATTGTCCTCATCACAGGCACAGTTAAATTTCTCTCCGCAGCTTTTTTGTGCAGAAATTTCATCTGGAGGTGTGATTTTAAGGACAGGGGCCTCAGCAGGACGTTCCCAGTTCACCCTTGCCACAGGTGTGGGTTCATAGGACTTTCCAGCAGCGTCCCCTGCCATCTGATCCAACTCACCAATCAGATCCGAGCAGATGAATATTTGATGCTTTGTTTGCTTTGAAACTTATTGAGTTTTGG
>NW_024699388.1:0-364 GCF_008729295.1 Plectropomus leopardus | reverse complement strand
GTTCATTAACAACAGATGGTGCAACCCGGGACATGTAACGGTTAAAGCGACGGTGTGCTGTCGGGACATTGAGCTGCTTGCGGTGAGTCTCAGACCTTACTACATGCCCAGAGAGTTCTCCCACGCCATTGCTGTTTGTGTTTACATTCCTCCGCGGGCAGACGCAGAAGTGGCATGTGACGTCATCCAATCTAACATCGCGACGCTGCAAACACAGCACCCTGAGGCTTTCATTGCAATCTCTGGTAATTTCAATCATGTCAGCTTGGACTCTACTCTCCCAACATTTCATCAGTTTGTTAACTGTCCGACCAGGGAAAACAAGACAATAGACCTCCTTTATGCCAATGTGAAGGATGCATAC
>NW_024699387.1:0-690 GCF_008729295.1 Plectropomus leopardus | reverse complement strand
CCCCTCATTGATCCGTAGCGCTCCAGTGTTTGTCGTTGCTGGCTGATGTAGTGGGACAGTGTAAACAGTTTTCTTCTCCTCAGCTCGGTGAAAGTCTGTCGGCTTATTTGAGCACAGCACTTAAACTCAGCTGCTCCCGGGTCATTGACTGTGTTTACGTGAACACATGGAATTACAGGGAGGGAATAAGCTCAGATCAATCATTATTCGTGTTATATAAAAGCTTGATCGGTGATAAAAGGGTTATATTGTTTAAAGGAATACACCTTGAGCCCCCTGAACAGCTTTAGTGCTTGTTTGCATGTTACCCCACTGTGTTGAACACTGCTACAGAGATGGAACTGAGACTGGAAGAAATATTAGGCCACATGCAGCAACATTCTCTTCAATTTCTCTTATATTTTCTCTTAATGTTCTGGTAAGATAAAAAAAAAAAAAAAAAAGAAAAGGAGGAGAAGTCAACTCCAGATTCACCAAACGCTCTTAACCACCCAAATCTGCTTTGACGAAATGAGCTCAATGATGAATCCGACTTGATCATAAGTCACCTGTTTGCACGGGTAACACCACCTAAATACTACATAAGATGCTGGAACATGAACAAGACTGGAGACATGACACCAAAAAAACAAAGGTTGTAAGAAAAAGAACCTCTGCAGGAATGAAACTGATGTAACGAGATTGTATGCT
>NW_024699386.1:0-333 GCF_008729295.1 Plectropomus leopardus | reverse complement strand
GAACAAGTTTGTTTTTGTTTACCTGGATGACATTTTGATTTTCTCCCGGTCCCGACAAGACCATGTTCATCATGTCCAGACAGTCCTGCAACGTCTGCTACAGAATTCATTGTTTGTCAAGGCTGAGAAATGTGAATTCCACGCTGCTTCCGTCTCCTTCCTGGGCTACATCATTGGGCACAACCGGATGGAGATGGATCCCGCCAAAGTCTCTGCCGTCTCCGCCTGGCCAGTTCCTGATTCACGTAAGCAACTCCAGCGTTTCCTGGGCTTTGCGAACTTCTATCGCAGATTCATCCGGGGCTACAGCACTGTGGCAGCTCCTCTCTCTGC
>NW_024699385.1:0-251 GCF_008729295.1 Plectropomus leopardus | reverse complement strand
AGCAAGAAAACTGGCAGAATCACCCTTTATTTGATTCTCTCTCTGGCCTCGGTGTCCGTGCTGTCTCTGGTGACTTTTCTCATCTTAGCGGTTAAATGCATGAGGAGCAGCAGAAGCAGCGGGAGTTGCTGCATGAGACGGAGCGACTGTGATGATTACAAGAACCCCAACAGAAACCTGCAGATTCAGCTCAACACTGATGGACCTATAAAGTACGTGGAGGTCCTGGGAGGAGACATGTTGTCTCAGAG
>NW_024699384.1:0-1542 GCF_008729295.1 Plectropomus leopardus | reverse complement strand
AAAATCAAACTGTAAACCTGCGATTTTCTGCTCTCCTCTCAGTCAGCTCAGGACAGTTTAGGTGGACCGAGCGGCGGACCGAGCGGCGGACCCCAGCGGACGCCGGGCTGCAGCACGTTAAGAGTGCAACAGCCCGCAGGTAACAAAAAGCACAATGATGGTGTAAACAAAAGCTCCCTCTCTGACCGTCAGATAAAGTTACAGCCGTCTTTGTGCTGACGACACTTTACTACTAAAACTTTACTAAAACTTTGCTCGGAAAAGTTCAGAGACAGAGACAGAGACAGAGACAAAGTGTTTGAAAAGACAGAAAAAAACTGTCAAAAAAGACAGAAAATTACCTCAGACACACAATCGCTACAAAGAGACATAAAATGACTACAATGAAAACAGAAAACAACTTCAGAGAGACACAAAATTATCAAAAAAGGACACAAAATAACTGCAAAGGGACACAAGCCACAAAAATATGCAGAATCACGAGGAGACACAATGATCAAGAAAGACAATACTACTTTAGAGAGACATAAAATGATCCAAAAAAAACACAAAGGCACACAAAATGACGACAAGACAGATATGGCAAAAAAACACAAAATGACCTCAAAAAGACACAAAACAACTACAGAGAGACAAAAAGTGTCCACAAAGAAAATCATCAAAAAAAGACACAGTATTACCTCGGAGACACAAGATAACAAAAGGGCACCGCTGCCATGAAGAAGCACAAAGTGACTACAGAGAGACACGAAACGACCACAAAGGCAGATGAAACGATCAGAAAAAGACAGAAATGAGCTCAGAGACGGTCTGCAGAGTAAGTCGTCAGGTTGGACGGCGCTGCGGTCATGAGAGTGGCGTTTTTAGTGTGAGCAGAGCTCCAAACGCAACTTTTTTTTTTGTTGCTAATTTTCAGGCAGTTTTTATTTTGTTTTTGCTAATTTTGGAAAACATTTCGTCTTTTGTTGCTTGCAGGTTTAACAGCGTGACATGAGACAGACTTTCCCCAAAAGATTTAAAAACAACAACACTGAGCTGCAGTCCAAAGTCCAAAACTACGAGTCCCACACAGCTTTGCTGCAGGAGACAGCTTCAGATTTTGTTGTTTTGTTGGACGCCGGCGGATGATCCGTTTTGGGATACTCAGCAGAGATTGTGCAGTTGCAAATATTTTTAGAGCTTTGATTACGACCCGGAGACTTTAGATTTTGGTGTGAGAAGAGTCTGAGAGCAGACGTGTGCGTGAGTCACGTGACTCGTTGTCTTTGGTCGTCCGGTTCGGAGGACAGCAGGAGAGAGGAGGAGATGGACAGACAAGTTTTATCTCTGAGAGTCAACAGCAGACGGGGAGGAATTTGTGTCTGTTCAGTGTCCAGATTAATCCCAGTCTGCCCAGTTGACCCGTCACAGTCTGCATGATGCAGAGCTCTCCGTCCAAAAACCTCGTTTTTATCGACTTTTAGCCATGGAGGGAGGATTCGCACACAGGAAACTTGTCTGTCTTTAGTCTGTGAGAAAAGTGAGAATCTGCTGGTTAACTGA
>NW_024699383.1:0-233 GCF_008729295.1 Plectropomus leopardus | reverse complement strand
GCTGGCAAGTACGGGAATTGCAAGGAGCCGGCTGTCGCCCACTGGTCTACGGCAGCGCTGCACTCCCAGAGCAGATGCCTCACCGTCTCAGGCGCGCCACAACCTGGTCGGGGGCAAGTTGGGTGCGCTGACATGCCCCGAGAGTGCATTACGGCTCTGACTGGGAGGATCTCGTGAGCCACCATCCATGACAGGTCCCGGAGTCTGTTTGGGAGAGCGGAATGGTTCACGTT
>NW_024699382.1:0-576 GCF_008729295.1 Plectropomus leopardus | reverse complement strand
AAATAATTATTTGCTGATTAAATTCTTGTCTTAACACAAATAAAGTTTTATCATCATTAAACTGTGGCAAAGTCTTCATTTCACAACTTAAGTGTTAATTTAAGTTAATGCTTAAGCCAAGGGAGCTTGTTTTTATGTTTATATTAGTTTTTAAATGTGTACTGTTCCCACTCTGATCATATTCTCTTCCTCTGTGCTCCACAAAGAAGCAAAGAACGGTCATCAATGACAGAGAGCATATGAACTGAATCATTACTCTCTGTCCGCTTCACGCTTAGAAGAGAATATCACAACTCATCATCGTGGTTAGCGAGACCAAACACTTTAGAAACACATTTCTCAAGTCAGTAACTATAGAAATGATCCCTGAAAGTATAGTCTTAGTTTGTCTGCGGGTGAAAACTGCAGCTCATTCACAGGAGAATCACTCTCACTGAGGGTTCCTCCTGCCATGAACTCCTCCAGTCGCCGCATCTTTCGCCAGAAATATTGTCATTAGTATTGTAAATGCACATTGGTTCCAAATATTGGTTATCGGTCTCATTAACTACTAATAATCACTATCTACCCTGAAAA
>NW_024699381.1:0-433 GCF_008729295.1 Plectropomus leopardus | reverse complement strand
TAGGACAGGACTGCTGCTGTTAACTATCTGCTGGGCAGGTGAAGGTTTTTCGTGCTTTTAATCTGACCGACTTTTCATTTGTGTACTGACTAAATTCATGTTATGTTCTACTATATTTTGACAGGTGTTGATGGTCAGACTCTGACTCAGTCTGAACCAGCCAATAAAAGGCCTGGAGAATCTCACAGACTGACCTGTACAGTCTCTGGATTTTCACTCAGTAGCCACTGGATGCACTGGGTCAGACAGGCTCCTGGAAAAGGACTGGAGTGGATCGCTGCTGATGCTAATGATGGCAGGCAATTCTACTCTCAGTCAGTTCAAGGCCGGTTCACTACCTCCAGAGACAACAGCAGACAGCAGCTGTATCTGCAGATGAACAGTCTGAAGACTGAAGATTCTGCTGTTTATTATTGTGCTCGAGACACACAGT
>NW_024699380.1:0-484 GCF_008729295.1 Plectropomus leopardus | reverse complement strand
CTGAAGATCTGGGCCCAAATCAAACGTCACTTTGGATCTCAGGTAATACCCCTATTGACCCCCATAAATTCCAACCCTTTATTTCCCCCCTCTATTACTGATAGGACTTTTGCTACCTGGGAAGATCATGGGATTATTTCTGTAAAGCACCTTTATATCAATGGAACCTTTGCATCTTTTAATCAGTTGGTTTCTATTTACAACCTTCCAAGGACCCATTTTTTCAGGTACTTGCAGACCAGAGACTTTATTTGAAATTGGTTTCCTGGCTTTCCTGCTCTCCCGCCTCTGACTTTGTCTGACACCATTTTTGGTATAAATCCTCACCTTAAAAGGTACCATTTCCAAATTATATGACACCTTTTTCACTTGCCAGACTTTTTTGTTTTTGTCTGTTTACTTGTCTTTGTGTTTGTTTTCTTATTTCCTGTTGCTGTTGTTGTCCTTGTAGTTATTATTTATGATTACCTTTTAAGACTATACT
>NW_024699379.1:0-484 GCF_008729295.1 Plectropomus leopardus | reverse complement strand
ACATCACACATTTGAATCATTTTCTATGTACGATATGATGACTTTTCCAGAAATAAAATAACAACATGATGTAGAGCACTATTCTCACCGCTGTATTTTTTTTAAACTGAACAGCGCTTCAGGTGCGTCCTTGAGCCAGTCCCCGGCCGACCTGGCAGCCCACGGCTCATCATCCAGAGGGTTCCAGCGCCAGCCTCCCTGTGCAGCTCCCCTGGCTCCTCGCCTACCTCCTCGTCTGGCTCTTCGTCTGCCTCGTCTCGTGCCTCCAGTCCTCTGAGGGACACTGTAAGTAATGCAAGAACTCCACAGTCTCTCTACATCACACATTTTCCATATATGTGATGACTTTTCCAGAAATACAATAAAACCGTCATGTGGAGCAGTATTCTCACCGTTGTTTTTGTTTAAAACTTTGCATCAAACAGCGCTTCAGGTGCGTCCTTGAGCCAGTCCCCGGCAGACCCGACAGCCCACGGCTCATCTT
>NW_024699378.1:0-336 GCF_008729295.1 Plectropomus leopardus | reverse complement strand
GGTTATATTATAAATGGAGTCAACATGCTGTACTATGAGTTTTGTAATGTTTGGCGACGTCACTTTTTTGACCATTTTACCCTGAGCTATAGCCTTGCTTTCTTTTTCGCCCAAAACTATTTTGTCTTAAAAAGCTCAAAATATTAACTTTTTGGACGTTTTTTTCACCAGGCTATGCTATAAATGGACTCAGCATACTGTACTATGAGTTTTGTAACATTTGGCGACGTTACTTTTTTTTTTTTTACCATTTTTCCCTGAGCTATAGCCTTGCTTTTTTTTTTTCGCCAAAAACTAATTTGGCTTAAAACGCTCAAAATATTGACCTTTTGGACC
>NW_024699377.1:0-305 GCF_008729295.1 Plectropomus leopardus | reverse complement strand
GATCTCTGTTCCTTGATGCAGCATTTACTGATATACCCCAACTGTGAAGGCAAAAAGCTAATGAGACATGTATATATACCACATAGCTCTACAATTCCACCAAATCTACATCATGACAAAAGTGATTTGACTGCAGTATTTATACTGGCTTACACATTTTAGAAAGTATAAATGTCTTTTCAATAAAGATTCTGTCTCCTTTCAGGCACTGCAGTGGATTAACAGTATTTAAACATTGCAAATGTGTGTTATTTAATGCAGCCTTGTTTATGAAGTGATAAATACAAATGTCATACCATTACTTA
>NW_024699376.1:0-464 GCF_008729295.1 Plectropomus leopardus | reverse complement strand
AATTCTGGTAGTCTTGGACTTTCCCTCTAGCACCATCAGGTCAAAATGTGTCCAGTACTTTGGTTTATGACCAAATACCTGCAAAACTAACGACATTTCCATCAGCCACAGCTCTACTTTGTGTTTTGCGCCAATTATTAAATTTTGATGCATCTCCAACAAGGACTACGCTGTTACTGCAGGATGTGGTGGGTTACTTGGTGACAAGATCTGTAACTTACCCATTTTATGTCAGGTTAGATATAGTGTTTTGCGTTACAGTGTTTTGACCTGTGGAAGGAGACGTGTGGAGTTCTGCTGACAGTGATATCTGCAGCTGTATTGACACAACTGCTAACGGGAGTAGTGCTACATTCACGTGTTCCTTGGAAATATTGTTTTTTCAAGTAACAAGCACATGAGAGGCCCTCAGGAGTCATAATTTTTCAAAGGAATTTGGGAAATTTTGCTAATATTTGAGTTGC
>NW_024699375.1:0-727 GCF_008729295.1 Plectropomus leopardus | reverse complement strand
ACTATACAAGATACCATCTGCTACTCAGTAAAAATTCACACTCACACAACGCAGTATCAGAGCAATTTTGGGTTTAATATCTTGCACAAGGATACTTCCACATGTTGGCCAGAGGAGCTGGGGACACAACCACTAATTTTCCAGTTAGAGAACAACATACTCTACCTCTGACCCACAGTTGGCACAGAAACCCATCCAAAATCTTACAATTTTGGTGATAAAAAATACATGTAGCAACATTGAAGTCAAACCCAGAAACATCATGATCATTTATACATATGCTTTTAATTTTTCATTGCAAGATTTAAATTTAGTCAACTGGCTGATAAATGCACACATCCCCAGAGGTCAGCACTTGTTGGCATGTATTAGCTCTAGAATTGTCACAGTTATCCAGGAAAAGTTTGAGCGATCAAAGGAACCATAACTGATTTAATGAGCCATTCACAGTTTCTCTGTACTGACCATGTTTACTTAGACTTCCATGGCTTAATCTTTGAGACAAGCATATGCTACTGGCAGGATCAGCCAGGTAGCCCTCTGGCAAGGCAAGGGTGCTATAGGGTCACCCCGTCTCTGACTAGCAGAGGAGCCAAGTCTTGGCCATTTCGGTTTCATTATGCACCAGCTGGATGTGGTCAGCTTCCGAAAGAGAACTCATACTTCCCAGATCTCCATCATGCAGGCAGTGGAGACAGGCATAGGACAAATGGGACAGATGGGCCAT
>NW_024699374.1:0-323 GCF_008729295.1 Plectropomus leopardus | reverse complement strand
GATGTTTCTAGGACATTTTTTGGTCAACAAGCTCTGTGTTGATGCTGTTTTATGCTCTCTGGCACCTTCTGGACACTAAAAGGACAAAAACAGTTCCCAGTGTGAGTCCCAGATTTGTCCCGCGGGCCGCAGGTTGAGCATCAGTGATGTGGAGGTTTGTTGTGAGTGAGTGTGGAGGTGAGAGAGCAGAGAAACAGGAAACAGAGAGTTCATCAACATGTTGAAGGTGAAACTGAATCAAATGAGACGAAGTGTTGAGTGAGATACCTTTTCATGCTGGAGATCACCTGCAGCGTCCTGGTGGAGACACACAGAGACAGAGA
>NW_024699373.1:0-1185 GCF_008729295.1 Plectropomus leopardus | reverse complement strand
ATAATGTTCGCTAAATAATGTCAAATTAATGCGACACCGGTAAAGCTCGGTAAACGAAAATGCTAATGTCATTGTTACCTGTGGCCGGCTAGCTAGCTTCATGCTAGGAATAGACCCACTCTGTCTTAATTTCTGCATAGAATTTTTGCTCACTATTGATTTTCACATTATTTTTTAAATCTTTAATGATACAGTAAAAAGAGCAGGGAGGAGAAGGTGGACCAGAAGACCACACTGATGGTCATGCACAACTGCTACAACTACTTTTCTTATTTTTTTATCAATATTATTGCAATAGACAAAGCAGAGAGAAGGCATAAACCAGGTGACAACAAAATGCAAAAAACAAACAAACAAACACAAAACCTGGTTTATAATTTTGAGACATTTCACTGGTGACTGGAGATTAAACACCTAACTGACTGCTTCACTTAGACTAGTAAGGCACAGGTGACTTAATCAGGCCTGCTGACTGACTGCTTTTGGGGATCTGGGCATGGGGAAAAAGTATGGAGAGAATATTTTGAGATAAGTCATTTTTGAGAGTTACTCTTAATGAGAACATTTCTCATTAGAAATTCTGAGGCATTTTAAAATAAGTGATTAATCTGCGAAACTGCATCGTTATTTTCAGATAAGTAATTACTTTTGGAAAAGTTTGTGATTATTTTGTCAGTAATTTTTTTATTTATTTTATTATGCATTGTTTTTGCGATACTATGATATTTTGAGCAAATTTCTTATTGTTATGACCTACACTTTTTTTTCATCCTGGTGGAAGAAGGCTACGGTACATATGCACCTGTCTAACAGGTTTGTACATAACAAGTATTATGGACTAACAAAACTACTATTTAAACTTGGTGCATAAATGTTGTGGAGCAAAAAGTAGTTCTCCACCATACATTTCTGCATTCACTAATACAAAATAGGCTTATGTATGTTCAACGTATTGTAAGAAAAAGGAGAATCCAGCAAGCAATTTTTGGTTCTAAACACGTTCTGGGAACATTTAAATGCAACCACTGAATGTTTTACTAATGTTATAAATGGCAAGTTTTCTTTGTGTTCCATGAATGTTTTTCTTAAAGTTCGGACAAACATAAAATAATGTTAAATATATGTGTATGAAAAACATTCAACTTTTTTTTTTTTTTTTTTTTTTTTTTTTTTTTTTTTTTTTTT
>NW_024699372.1:0-609 GCF_008729295.1 Plectropomus leopardus | reverse complement strand
TGTTTAAATCAGCCTGAGAAGCAGCTCAGTAAGCGGCTCCGTGTTCATCTGATCGTGTTTTTAAGTTTTTCGGCTCATACAGACTGTGGATCTGTGATGTCATCAAACAGCTGATTCCCAAAATAGCGGCCGATGTCACGCGTCACTTTAAAAGTTGTCGCCGCAAAGACTTTGTGGGGCAGATTCTCTCCTTTCCTTTGGTAAAGGACGCTCCAGTGTCTCCTCTGCTGAAGGAAGCACTGATGGACCTTTCCTTAATTTTAGGAGAATTCAAACAGCTGTTGTCATGGCGACCACTCAGGTACTTCGGTTCATCTCACTCCGTGAGGAACCTTCCTGAACAAAAATAGGACTCTCATCTGTGAGTTTACAGCCCCAATCTGATCACAGCCACCACTACACAGTGCCATGTTTCTATAGCAACAAAAACAACAATAACACCAACAACAACATCAACAACAACAACAACACCAACAACAACAAAAACAACAACAAAAACACCACCACCACCAACAACAAAAACAACAACACCCCCCAACAAAAACACCACCACCACCAACATCAACAACAACAAAAACAACAACACCAAAACCAACAACAACAAAAACA
>NW_024699371.1:0-641 GCF_008729295.1 Plectropomus leopardus | reverse complement strand
CACGTCCAGACAGTCCTGCAACGCCTGTTAAAGAACTCCCTCTTCGTGAAAGCTGAGAAGTGTGAGTTCCACGCCTCCTCTGTTCCCTTCTTGGGCTACATCAATGGCCTTAATCGCATGGAGATGGACCCTGCCAAGGTTTCAGCGGTTACCTCCTGGCCGGTCCCTGACTCCCGCAAACAGCTGCAACGATTCCTGGGGTTCGCTAACTTCTACAGGCGGTTCATCCGTGGCTACAGTGCGGTGGCAGCACCTCTCACCGCTCTCACCTCCTGCAAGGTTCCCTTCCGTTGGTCCCCAGACGCAGAGGCAGCGTTCCAGCTCCTCAAGAGACGCTTCAGTTCAGCTCCCATTCTCCTGATCCCGGATCCCGAGAGACAGTTCGTGGTGGAGATGGACGCTTCCGATGTGGGTGTGGGGGCTGTCCTGTCGCAACGTTCTGCTGAGGACCAGAAGCTTCACCCCTGTGCTTACTTCTCCCGACGATTGTCACCGGCGGAGAGGAACTATGACATCGGTAACCGGGTGAAGCTACACCTCACTCGTTACATTGCACAGAGATAAAAAAAAAACAAAAAAAAACAAAAAACAAAAACAATGCAACCATACAGTAATGCATAAGGTAGGGAAGTGAATGAGTT
>NW_024699370.1:0-982 GCF_008729295.1 Plectropomus leopardus | reverse complement strand
CCCTCTTGCTGTGAGGCAACAGTGCTAACCACGATGCCACCGTGCCTAATATGCCTAATAATATCTAATATGACCCCATTTAAAGAAGTTTGGGCCCCTGACAGAGCCTGAGACAGGACGAAACCGCTGATCTCAGCTTCGCTCTGTGCAGAAACAGGAACCTGCTGATATACAAGCAGCACAATTGCTGAACGGCTTTTCAGAATCATGGCAGGTGTTTTGGGTTTTTACCAAACATTTAAAACTTCAGTGAGATAAAAGATTTAAAAATCAGAGCTGCAACTCGCAACCAAGGACAGAAGGCAAGTAAGTCTTCAGTTTCATATTATTATAATGTTATTATAACCGTACAGCTCCAACACTGAAAACACACCACGACCACGTTAACCCTTAGTGACCACTTACACACCACACACTTACGTCGCTCTGCTCTTCTCAAAGTCAAGCTTTAAAAGTATTATATAGTAATATTATAGTAACATTATTTTCTGGGGCGACACGGTGGCGTTGTGGTTGGCACTGTTGCCTCACAGTGAGAAGACCCGGTCAGAACGGGGTTCGGTCCGTCTGGGCGGGGGGTGTCTGCGTGGGTTCTCTCAGGGTCTCCGGTTTCCTCCCTCAGCCCAGACACACGCAGGTCCCTGACGAGGACAAGCAGTCACAGAAAATGACTGACTGAATATTATTTTCTACTTTCATTGAGTTTATTTTTTACCAACATCAGTCCTAATCATAAATATCAAATGTTCATTCATTCTCGTAATTTTAACCCTTTAAATGCCAGTTTTTTGTCACTGTTTTTATTAGGAAAAAGTCAAACACAAAAACTGAATTATTTTTAAATATCCTATATGCAAAGTAGTTTTTTGTTGTTTTTCTGTTTGTTTGTTATAACATATAACACAGCATCTATAACATGCAGCACAGCATCTATAACATGTAACACAGCATCTATAACATGTAACACAGCATCTATAACATG
>NW_024699369.1:0-384 GCF_008729295.1 Plectropomus leopardus | reverse complement strand
ACTGCATAATATCTGTCAATAGATATGCAACATAAATTCAGAATGGAAGCTGTGCTCAGTGTTGCATCAAAGCTGTTTCGCACTTTGCAGAATAAATGTTCATAATACACACACGAGCTAAGAGAGAACGCCATGCTGAAAGGAAAAACTACAACCCCAACAAGCAGGTCAGCCACAGCCAGAGAGAGGATGAGAAAATTTGTAGGAGTGTGGAGCTGTTTGAAGTAAATGATGGAGATTATTACAAGAAGGTTTCCACATACTGTGACAACAGACAACAAGCCAAGAAAAATATGTAATAAAACACATTTGATAGAAAGAGTGCTTGTCATTATGTAAGTAACATTATATTTTTTATAACAGGGATGCACATCAGCATGGTTA
>NW_024699368.1:0-310 GCF_008729295.1 Plectropomus leopardus | reverse complement strand
GAGCTGCAAAAACACAAGCACAGCTTCCTCCTAAACCAGTAACTGCATTTTACCTTCTGAACTCCATAAGCATCAGCTGCCAACCTCCGCCCACATGAGAGGAGTCATGTGGAGTCAGGGAATGGCCAAACGACTGCAAAATCATTGCAGCTGTATTTGTGTGTTATTGCAGGCTTTGTGCAGATGATAAGGCGATTGTGAGTTCTTATAAAAGTTAATCACGGTATGTTAAGTGAAGCCCTGGAACAGGCTCAGACAATAAACTGGGAGTTATTTGGGTGCAACTGAGATAAGAGTGTGGATGTTTTGA
>NW_024699367.1:0-342 GCF_008729295.1 Plectropomus leopardus | reverse complement strand
TTTACATTGAAACGTTTGCTGACTTTACCTTCCTGGTTTTCTGCATCGTGTTCCTTCAGTTCTGAATTGTGAAATGTGACATGTCAGAGTTTATTTTTTCATTTGTTGGACCACAGATTGTACAATAAATGTTGTAAAAGGCCCCAAACCTTAAAATCTGAATAAATATAAGTGTTTTTATTCCAATTGATACTTTCAACCTGAACAAATCAGGTTGACCTTTTTCATAAGTATGGAAAGCAATGAGTAACCTAACAAGACATGACCCACAAATTAGCAGGAAATTAGTAAAAACAATAAATAAATATGAAAAAAAGAACATTTCCCAGTTTGCTGGACATT
>NW_024699366.1:0-894 GCF_008729295.1 Plectropomus leopardus | reverse complement strand
TTCTCTCCCAGCCATCGCTGGTGGAGTCTGGGCTGCGGGCTTCCTCCTCCCGCCGCTGTGTGACGCCTTGATCCTGCCCTCCGGTAGGAAATGTTTATTTGCAGCTTTTGTTATTTTTTTTTGTAATGTTTTATGCCCATATTTTAATTAGGTTAATTTGTTTATTTTGCAGTGCGCGGCCGTCACTTGCCACTGTGGGTCTCGCTGCTGTTTTGGCTCTTCCCCTCTGTGTATTTACTCCCCTTGGTTTGGCTCTCTTGGGACGCCAATCGCTTTTATTTGGCGCTCTGATTCCGCTCGTATCTGACGCCTTTATCTGTCCCCATTAACTGCGGCCCAAAGTTGTGGCAGTACAGCCTGGACAAAAAAAAAGCTGCCAACGTGCGCCAGGAGAGGGCGTCTTGACCCTCCCTTTGACACAGAGCCGTCCCCTCTAGAGACTGATTTTAATTAATTTAGAGTGGCAGACATTTAATTGATTACCTGAGTTTATTCCTTTTCCATTTGTTATTTCTTTCTTCGAATTATTATTGATTGGGTTTCTGGGTTATATTTGCTTTATTGTTTAGAAACCTTTTTGCCCTTATCTTGATAATTTGTGATTTAGAATAGTTTCTTTTGAGTTTCGGGTGGCTGACATTTTGGTTATGGTGTGTGTGAGAGTTGCCTTGATTTCCTGTGTTTAATGGTGTTCTTTTCTTTTGACAGGTGCTGAGGGCCTAGAGCGGCAGCGGTTCCCCTGGTGGTGGTTCCTTTTTCACTTTTTGGTTTGCTGTGTCACGGGTGTGGTGTAGTTTTTGGATCCCTCCCCTTTTTGTTACCGCTGTCGTGGTAAGCCCCAGCCCTGTCCCCTTTTCCTTTTGGTAGCTCCTCATATCACTCCTTATCCTTATT
>NW_024699365.1:0-729 GCF_008729295.1 Plectropomus leopardus | reverse complement strand
TAGTCATGCTTAAATTTATGCATTAATAAAATCTAACCAGGTGAGTTGTATAAAAACTCACTACAGTTGTCATGAATGTTGAAATTAACTATAGATATCAGAACGCAGGCTGTAAACATGTTTATTTCTGCTGTAAAGTCGGGCATTTTAACAAAGGGGTCTATGGGGGTTGGCTCACTTCTGGAGCCAGCCTTAAGTGGCCATTCAAGAAACTACAGTTTTTGGCACCTCTGCGTTTGCCTTATTTTTCAGCCTCGGAGATTGCAGCTTGCCCGAAAAACAGATGAACATTTTCAAGGAAAATCTTTATAAAACATTACTGTCTGAAACTACATTTTCTTTCTTTCAACATTTTTTTTTATTGAATTTTCCTTGGATGCACATCAACATCAATTAATATAGCAGAACTGTGAATTTCATCCAATACGTTTGTAGTATAGACAAATAGAAAATAATAATAATGATAAAATAAGATGTTCCATAAATGATATAAATTGAAATATAACAAAACATGACATGTCAATTGGTGAAAAAGAGAATCAAGAAGTAAACCAACAAAGAAGCAAAAAACAAGAAAGGAAAAAAAAAGAGAGAAAAGAAAAAGGAGAAAGAAAAACATGACAGGACACATTGACACACACACAGACAGACCAACAACAAAAAGAAAATGAAATGAAATAAATAAATAAATAAAACAAAATAAAATAAAATAAAGTAAAAAGATTAAAA
>NW_024699364.1:0-228 GCF_008729295.1 Plectropomus leopardus | reverse complement strand
GTGAGAAAAAAACTTCCAAATTCTCATCTACTCATAGACCCATAGATGAGAAAGTGGAAGTAATTTCAAAGGCTCATATTTCAAAAACAAGAGCAGACAGTGGGCTGAATCCTAGTGCATTTGAAAGGACAAAGTAGGCTGGGTCTGAAAGAGGTGTTAACATCAGTACAGCCACAGGTAGTGATGACTTATCAAGTGAGAAAAAAACTTCCAAATTCTCATCTACTC
>NW_024699363.1:0-279 GCF_008729295.1 Plectropomus leopardus | reverse complement strand
CAGCCTTGTTTATGAAGTGATAAATACAAATGTCATACCATTACTTAAAAATGTTTGTCATTTTCAATTCTTTAATTTATTTTTTTTCCAATTAACATTTTTAAGGTTGTGGGAGAACCGGAGCGCCCGGAGAAAACCCACACAAAAGGAAAAGTGTACTCCACACAGAAAGGTCTGGCCTGAACCAGAACCTTACTGAGAGGCATCAGTGCTCACCACTGATGGTGTACTGAAAAAGGGAAAGAGCAGAATAATGCTGTGTTCAGACCAAATGCGATG
>NW_024699362.1:0-1570 GCF_008729295.1 Plectropomus leopardus | reverse complement strand
TTGCACAATAAAAAAAAATAAAAAAAAGCTTACTCATTGCACCATAATTAAGGCAAATAGAGAATTAGCGTATTTTTAGCAGGGGACAGTTTGATTTCATGACTGTATTATGCTGTGAACAGATGGAGGCTATTTTACGCTGCATAATATATTATCACAGTATATTTCCAATGTAATGTTATTTAATGATTATATGACCAGTGGGGCGTGCTTAGCCTGGTAATAGATGAGCTGTGTGTGTGCTTGCAGATAACTGGAACTTTCACTCCAGCTGCCGTTGTCGAGGCCGATTTATAGTGAGCATCAGACTTATCGATGGCAGTTTTGGTACAGCGGCCCTTGCTTGGGAAGGAGCACGGCTTGTGTGAATAGGGCAGTCTAATGATGCCCGAATAATATAACAGTCAGGCTGACAGGAGGAGAGACAGCAGTAATTAATAAACATTATTAAAAAGCCATTGTCACAGCAAGAAAATTAATGAGACAAAGCTGAGCTTCTGGAGGGAGGGAGCTGAAAAATGAGCTTCACCAATATCAGTTTCCATACAGATGTTTGTTTGTATTTGTCAGCGCTCTTGTTATTTAAACTTTAGCTTTCTTCTACAGAACCTCACAGAAGTAGAATGGTTCAAGCAGATCACAAGGGCCCTGAACTATAGTCCTCACTGGCACTGTTTTCTCATTTGTTTCTAATGTATGTTCAGTCATTTTTAAGAAGCGCAAGTTCCTGTTGCCACAAATGTCCTCACACTGAGTTTGTTTCCTTTGACAGTTTATGTATGTATCTCATCTCATCTCATAGGAGGAAACTAAAAGTTACACAAATCTGCTTTCTGCATTTTATGAAATTATAAAGATTGTTCAAGAACCCTTTTGACTACAGTATGAGCAGATAACACTTCAGTAGCAGGGAGAAATCTAAAAATTAAGGCACAAGGTACAAGGTAGATTTGTTTTTCTTAAATGTGGTTTAAGAAGAAATTAAATTAAAGTTGATTCGCAATACTGCTACATCCTTTTGGTGTCGAAGGAGGAGCTGAGTAGTCTCACAGCCTGGGGAAAGAAGCTGCTCCGTAGTCTGGTGGTACAGCAGTGGATACTTCTGTATCTTTTTCCATATGGCAGCAGGGTGAAAAGACTGTGGCTGGGGTAGCTGATGTCTGTCAGTATCCTTTGGTCACTGTGCACACACTTCACTTCACTGAGGTCACTGATGCTCTGTAGATGGGAACCAGTGATGTTCTGGGCAGTTTTAATCACCCGCTGTAGCGTCTTCCTGTCCTGGGCCTTGCACGAACCATGCCAGTTTGTGATGTTTCCAGTCCGTATGCTTTGCTTTCACACATTACGCTTGTTTTAAAATCCTGCATTGGCTCCCTTTGTGTTTCAGGATTGATTTTAAGGTACTTTTATTGGTTGATAAAAGCCTTAATGGTCTTAGGCTTTCTTATGTATCAGACTTGCTTTTATCATATGAACCCTTCCGGACCCTGAGGTCCTCCGGTACCAGCCTTTTAGTTATTCCTAAGGTTAGAACAAAAACCCATGGTGAGGCATCGTTTCAGTATTA
>NW_024699361.1:0-694 GCF_008729295.1 Plectropomus leopardus | reverse complement strand
ATGACCTGGATTTTGGACAATGCTTCATCTTCTCTTCCTGAGGAGTTGTATCAGTAACCAAGACAGCTTCAAAGCAGGCAATGTTAATGAACCAAAAAGACCTTTCCCAATCTGTCTGCTCCTATAACTGCTTTTGCAGCCTCGTCAGCAGCTTTATCTTCCTGTGAGACCTTGGCAGATGACCTTCATGTTCTTACTGATGTAGAGGTTTTGTCTTTTTCTTGTATATCAGTGTCTGACTCCACTCTGCTGCCAAAGCAGTCTGGCAAACAACCTACGGTGAGACATCTTCAGTGCTTCACCAATGACACCGGAGGCTGTAACCACAGACTCTCTGCAACCTGTTTCATCATTTCCTCTCTCATAGGGTCTTAGTCCAACCTTGCACTGAAAACTGCCTCGGGTGTCATCTGCACCATTTGTGTTCGTCCCTGTCCTTGAGCTGAGATCATAATCTTTATGAACCGCTGATCCTCAGAGTCACTGCCTCCATTCTCACTCTCAGTTGTGCTGTCCTATCCTGGATCCATTTTCCTCAGTGTCTTAGTTCCTCTTTTTTCTGCTTTAGCCAGTATCCGCCTCACTGCAGAGTCATACCCTCCAAAGACTTCATCCGAATCACTTTGAGTATGATTTTTTACCATCTGCTACTATCTTTTACTATCATTAATTTCTGCAATTAACTCTTCTGGAG
>NW_024699360.1:0-377 GCF_008729295.1 Plectropomus leopardus | reverse complement strand
GAATTATCAGAACACCACAGACGACGCACTCAGGTTCCTCAGTGACTACAACAGCACTGCTGAAGAGGTGTTGTTCTCCAGCAACTCCGCCAGCTGGAACTACAACACCAACATCACAGATCACAACTCCGAGCTTAAGGTAGGACAACTACTGGAGTCTTGAGCTTAGAGGGTGATGTGTTAGCTGAATCTCTCTCTCACACTGGTATGAAATTGGCCCGTTTGGATCAGCTCTTGCCGACGCTGGCACCATGTCATCATGAATGTATGCATGGTTCAAGGGTTTCTGGAGCTGAAACAAAAGGTTCGTTCTGATCACCCCTAGGCATTTCTCTCCAGAATGAGATGCTCAGTTTCCTCCCAAAACAGCCAACTCA
>NW_024699359.1:0-695 GCF_008729295.1 Plectropomus leopardus | reverse complement strand
CCAGCCTGCAGGAGGTCAGTGACATCATCACAGCGAGCTGTTTGCACCTGATGCCTGATGAACCACGAGCCGCAGAAGACTTCAGCGTTTGAGCCAAAACAACGAGGGGGGGGGGAGAAACTATGGCACGAGATCACCTGATCTGAGATCAGAAAATTCAACTGAACCATCAGCAACTGAACCATCAGCAGCTGAACCATCAGCAACTGAAATATCAGCAACTGAAACATCAGCAGCTGAAACAGCAACTGAACCAGCAGCAACTGAAACATCAGTAGCTGAACCATAAGCAACAGAAATATCAGCAACTGAACCATCAGCAACTGAAACATCAGCAACTGAAATATCAGCAGCTGAACCATCAGCAACTGAACAATCAGCAACTGAACCATCAGCAACTGAACAATCAGCAACTGAAACATCAGCAACTGAAATATCAGCAGCTGAACCATCGGCAACTGAACAATCAGCAACTGAAACATCAGCAACTGAACCATCAGCAACTGAACCATTAGCAACTGAACAATCAGCAACTGAACCATTAGCAACTGAAACATCAGCAGCTGAACCATAAGCAACTGAAATATCAGCAACTGAAACATCAGCAGCTGAACAATCAGCAACTGAACCATTAGCAACTGAAACATCAGCAACTGAACAATCAGCAACTGAAATATCAGCAGCTGAACCATCGG
>NW_024699358.1:0-341 GCF_008729295.1 Plectropomus leopardus | reverse complement strand
CTGTCATGGTGTATACCTGCCTGCCCTCTCCCCCTCCTCTGCTGCCGGTATTTTTCCACTCACCCTCCCTCTGCTCACTCCACCTGCAAACCACGCCCAACTCCCCAGCCTGCTCACCACACAGCTGCAACTGATCACCAATCAACCATGCATATAAGCCACTCCAGCACACTCATTCTCTGCCAGATTGTTCCTCTGCATAATGCATGTCTTTCCAGCGTATCTCTATCAGATCTCCCGTTGCCGACTCTGCCTGTTCCTGACCTGCTCTCCTCGCCTGACTCCCCCCGGACCTACCTGCTCTTTGTCCTCGACCACGTATTCAGTTTCGGCATTCCGGA
>NW_024699357.1:0-565 GCF_008729295.1 Plectropomus leopardus | reverse complement strand
GTCAAGGTACACTGACTGGGAATGGAACCCACCGGCATTGCTTAGAGTGCCCACAAACATCTCCTCATTAGTATAGTGGTCAGTATCCCCGCCTGTCACGTGGGAGACTGGGGTTCAATTCCCTGACGGGGAGGTTAGTTTCCTTTTCAAACATGCTGCATCACCTCAACTCATCCATGTCAGATGGCTAAACAACATTGCTGAATCAGCTGGAAAAGTGGCAACGAGCAAGAGCACTCTAATAGTCATTTCCAGATGGCCCACTGTCAATGGGCCACAAATCTGAGCTCACATAAGAGGCCATTCAGCACAATTTGCTTGGAGCAAAGGAGCAAATCCTGCATTGGCCGGGAATTGAACCCAGGCCTCCCGCGTGGCAGGCGAGAATTCTACCACTGAACCACCAATGCTATACCTAGGGCAGAATCAAGCAGATGGTTGTTGCTAGGCCTGCACTTCCAGGCAAGTCCATCTGAAAAGAAATATCATTTATATGAGCAGGAACAAAGGCTGAAAAACACTTGCTCCAAACAAGCAGCAGAAAGACTGGATACACGGGAAGGTT
>NW_024699356.1:0-618 GCF_008729295.1 Plectropomus leopardus | reverse complement strand
GACATGCATTTTGAGGCTCTTTTATTGGGGCCACAGGGCCCCAAAAATGTACATATTATGTGGGGGACACCAGCTTTCAGTCAAAGAAAGTCCCAAGTCTCTACCTACTTGCTGGGCCGAATACGAGCCAAAAAGACACAGCACAGTGACCTGTTGATCTCTGAGACATAAAGGACCATAAGTCTTGAACGCAATGGGCTAGGGACGCGGCCCCAACGGTTCCCAAAAGCCCTCGGGGAGCTCTACGACATATGTCAGAAACAGCTCCACAGACCTTTGTTTAACGTTCAAGCGCTGATCTCTCCTCAAATCAACAGACCTATCAGGACATATAGCCCCACAGAGCCTTTGTCCTAGCAAGGTGAAAGGAGCAATCTCGCTCAATTTTGGTCGATGGGACTCGACCCACACATCGACGGAAAGGTCATCCCGAGCTGGATTCGGCCGTCTTGAAATCAAAACTGCATTCCATTGCAGTGAGGAGCTAGGGGGCGCCGAAGGTTGAAATTTTCTACCCCATTAAGGTTCATAAATCACCGACCCAAGCACTCAGGGATGTGAGACAGACATTGTTGGAAAGCTCTCAGAGAGATCTATCACATATGTCTGTCCCCAGCA
>NW_024699355.1:0-692 GCF_008729295.1 Plectropomus leopardus | reverse complement strand
ACACACACACACACACACACACACAGAGAAAACACAACAGGTGTGTTTACAGAACTGCACCCAATGATGAAGAACCAGAACAAAGTCTGAAATAAAAACTGTTTCCGTTCAGTGTCGACACTGTTGTTTAGTTCGTGCTCAGTTAAAACATACATAAAGGAAATGTGTCATTATATGCAGACGACACACTGTCTGTCTGTCTGTCTGTCTGTCCGTCTGTCTGTCTGCATTTCCAGCCCAGTCACCAGAATAAATGTTGGCAGTTTGTTTCTGCAGATCACGGACACGTTACATTTGTATGTTTTTATGTTGCAGATATTTCGAAATTTTATGTTTCAGCAGCACTGATGGTTAACTGGTAATTAAGGTTAGGCAAAAAATCCACTTGGTCGAGGTTTGGAAAAGATCATGTACGCTATTATGTCAAGAAATGTTACAATGTTTCAGGAAAAAAATAAACGCTTTTTGTTGCTCTATCATGGCAAAAACTGCAGCAATGTTTCAGAAGAAAACAAACACTTTTTGTTGCACTATTGCTGTTGGAAATGTGGCGATGTTTCAGTAAAAACCAAAAGCATTTATTGCACCATCAATGTAAGATATGCAGCTTTGTTTGAATAAAAAATTGATTGATTTTTGTTGCTCTATCATGGCAAGACATGCAAAAATGTTCAATAAAAACAAGCACTTTT
>NW_024699354.1:0-566 GCF_008729295.1 Plectropomus leopardus | reverse complement strand
ACAATAACACCAACTAATAACCATACAATTAAAAATAACACAACACAAATAAACAGTCTCATCCAGAAAGGGAACAGGGAAAGGGAGAAAGGGAGAGGGGACAGGAGGAAGCAAAAAGCTTATTTAGTCCTGCCCCTTCCTCACAAAATCATGTCATACGCAATAAAAAAAAAAAAAAATATTGTCATTCAATCGCCTCAGTTTATTGTTGACTGTTGGCATGCAAGATCATATTCGCTCATACAAAAAATGAAACAAGTAATTTATATAGCCAAACCTGCATTTTTACCCAGTTACTGTTATATATTAAGACTTACTCATCTGTATGCATTTTACCATTGCTGTATGTACTTTCAGATGACAAGAATGAATGAATGAACGAGAAGTATGATGTTACAACAACTGCAGAATTGAGTGGCTCAGAAGAGGAGTTACTGACGAAGAGGAGGCCAAAAAAAATATATTACCCTGACTACCTAATGGGTATGTTGTGCACTTTTACTACTCTGATCATTTGTAACAGTTTCAGTGTTGAAGAATACTGAAACATTTGTAATTGTCTATCA
>NW_024699353.1:0-578 GCF_008729295.1 Plectropomus leopardus | reverse complement strand
TGGCCTTCTCATATCTATGTGTCCAGGCCTCCTCAACCCCTAGTGAATGGGTGTTTTCAACTGCAGGAAACACAATCTGTGCAGAACGGTTGCGCTTACTGCCCGAGAAGGCAAACATGATCATCTTCCTGAATAAGAACTGTTTTTGATGAGTTACAACTGCGCCAGGGTTTAAGTTTTATTTTGTTTCATTGTTTGCATCCACCTGGGCTGTGGCTCTTTTCTTGATTGAATAAATAAAATTTGCCTGTGTAAAGGCATTTGGAAGTGAAAAATTTCTTTTGTTTTTTTTCCCTCTCGGAATCGGAATCGAGAATCGTTAAGTACAGGAATCGATAGCAGGAATCGGAATCGGAATCGGAATCGGAATCGGAATCGTTAAAATACAAACGATTCCCAACCCTAGTCATCACACATCACCACCCAGGTTAAAAAAGCACAGAAAAGGCTCTACTTCCTATGGAAACTTAGGAAGAAATTCCAGAGCAAGATCCTGGTTAACTTCTACAGAGGAGCAATAGAAAGCCTACTGACTGGAAACATCACTGGCATGGTTCGTGCACGGCCCAGGACAGGAA
>NW_024699352.1:0-424 GCF_008729295.1 Plectropomus leopardus | reverse complement strand
TTCACGCCCCCTCCGCGTAATTCGACCAGGTATACATCCGCGCTTAAACAACAAAGTGAAATTGGTGCCTTGCTCACTGTATAGACCCAACTTAGTGAATAGTTTATCGCGCGATGTTGAACTATTTATTATGTTGTTGTTGCAACTTGCACTTTTTGTTGAACTGTTTAACTTATTGTTTTGTCCAAGGTTATTTAGAAAGAGTACTGAGAGAGTACTTGGAGAGGACTGAAATTGAATTTGATTAGATCAAAAGTGTTGCTGTAGCTGTTAAAAGTGTGTTACGGCCTCTAATAGTCAGGGTTCTGAATATACTTGAAACTTAAGTATTGTGTTTAGAAAAATTGCACTGGTCTGTTGGCCTAGAAAAAAAAAATAAACAATGTTTTGTTGCTTAAGCTTATGTATTCAGTCATTATTCAAT
>NW_024699351.1:0-2962 GCF_008729295.1 Plectropomus leopardus | reverse complement strand
TTATTAGAATATCAGTGAAATTTTCCCGGTAATGAACTCGTCGTATAAACTCGTCAGGGGAATATTTGGGGTTTTCAGAGTAAAGGGGAAATGGGGATATTTTGTGCGTTTGAGCGCAGTCGCCGTTTTTCTTACAGACGAAGCGTTTGAACCGTAAAAACAGCTTCTGTGAACGACAGCAGCATCAGACGCACCGTGGCGTCCTGTAGGACATTTGTCTCCTCCTGAGATGTCAGTAAAGAACACTGGTCTCTATGTGAGGGACGTCAGCAGAGCAGTCTGTCTTCAGACTGTCTTTAAACATAGAGGACACAGCACGTGTCCCTGTCTTTAAATGTCCCTCACTCTGCCAGTCCAACACGAGCTGTCGTCTCCAGGTCTTGATCCCGCTGGCGGAGGACGGCTCGGTGGAGGTGGAGCAGAACGTGGACCTGCCGGACTACCTGCCGGAGGACGAGAGCCCGTCTCAGGAGCCCGACAAGGCGGTGAGCCGGGTGGGCTCCGGCCAGGACGGGAACAGCTGGCTGGGCGCCGCCACCAACTTCCTGTCCCGTTCCTTCTATTGGTGACCCTGCGGGGCCGCCGCCCCCCCCCCCCCCCCCCCCCCCCCGTCAAGCCTCCCGTTGCCAAAAGACACCGCTGTGCGTCTCCGCCGGAGACAGACAGAGACCGATCGTCTGACAGTGAGAGAGGCGCCGACAAACAATCAGCGGGACTGTGTTTCAGCGCGAGGCGAGACGGCGTCCCTCTGTCCGAACCAAATGTCTTAACGGACAGGAAGTGTCCTGCCGTGACGTCCAGAAACACCAACGAGTTAGAATCCAGAGGACCAATCAGGACGTCCAGCTCTTCCTTTTTTATTTATTTGACTTCCTGCGGTCTGACGAGGTCAGTCAGCGGTGCCTTCAGTCCAGCTTCCTGTTTTCATTACGACTCAGTCCCCGAACGCATCGCCAATCATGGCAAATACCCAGCATGCATCTGTCCACCTTTTACGTGGTTAATCAGTGGAAACGAAAAGAAAAAGAGCCGAAAATGCCGAGCCAGGTTTCAAAGGCGTCTGTCGACCAATCACAGACCGTCTCCAGAACGCGCTGCGGACGCCGCTGCCTCAGGGTTCGATTTCATCATCCAGGGAACAGGGTTCAGATGGTCATGGAAAACCTGGAAAAGTCATGGAGTTTACAAATAGCAATTTTAGGAAAGTAAATATACCCTGAAAGTTTTGGAAAAGTCCTGGAATTCTGTTTCACAGATCTGTTCACGATGTGTTCAGGGATCATCAGAAATGAGACGATCCAACGGTAACTTCTGTGTTCACAGTTTCTGGCTGATAAAGGAGGACGTTTGTGGTGATTTTTAAAGAAAGAAAATTTCTTTAAAAATCACCAAACATGTAGTTTAGTTGTAGCAGTTAAATAATCATTGAAGACCTTTAAAGCCGTTTGCTCCGCCCCCAAAGCCAAAAAAATAAACATCAGTCCTCCCTGGGATTTAAAAAGTATTTGACTTTCTGCACCGCCCCCCCTCTCATAAATAACAAACAGTCCCTAAGTGACACTTAGATGTCCAGGTCTTGGCCTGTCCTCAATTAATGACTTGATTTGAATAATGTGTTTCAAAGCTGTTACGTAATCATCATAAAGACTCGACGACGAGTATCGGAGGTCGTTTCAGAGAATGGATGGTCTTTGAGGTTTGCCTCAAAAGTCCTGGAAAGTCCTGGAAAGGTCCTGGAGATGTTTAGGTGAAAATGTGTGAACGCTGGTTTGTGGAGTCAGCCTTCATGTTTCTGCTCCAGGTGAGTCGGCGGAGTTTCTGAGGTCGGAGAGACGGACACACTGAAAGCTCACAGGTTCGATCCTCGCCCGCTCAGAGGGTGAGCCGCTGTGGACGTCAGAGCGTCTCTGCGTCAGGATCAGACTCTGACGTCCTCGCCGGCGTGTGACGGAGACGTGTTCCTGTACTCAGTTTTGTGGCGTTTTGCACATTTTAAGGTGCGGTGGACGTCTTTGACGATCGGAGCTCCTCAGGAAGTATTCAGGTGTTTTTGGGAAGATTTGCGAGGCGCTCCGGCGTGTCCGGCGTCACTTCAACAGTTCGTTATGAAACAATTCAGGTTTATTTATTTCAAATGATAAAATCTTCAATCGCTGAAATCACGTTGGTGTGAAAGAATTCTGAGCCGAACAGAAAAATGTATAAAATCTGATCTTCAGTGAAACGGAAACCGCGTGACGTCATGTGATCGACAGAAGGCGACGACATCGTGAGTTTCTGTTGTTTTCATCGGAGCGTCAGACGACCTTGAATGACCTTGAATGACCTTTGATGACCTGTACAGATATGTGCTGTCCTGTTACGATGCTGTTTGTTGTTTGTGTGAGTCTGTGTGTTCATGTACCTGCCAGGTGTGCTCCTGGCTCCGCCCTCACCACACACTGTCCAATCACATTCTGAGGAGCCTGCTGTCAGACCGATTCAAGCCGGACGTCTGAACTCAGATTTCAGCGACGCCTCAAGGTCCAGCTCTTCGTTAAGATGATTTTATTTTAAAATCTGCTTTGTTCTCCTTCAGCCGCAGGAAACACTAGATCCGGCTGCAGAAACATGTCCTCCAAAAACACGTCTCGATAAACTGCCGCCGCCGGACGCATCGAACTCTGTAGACACGACTCAAACTGAAGGTGGCTTCACGTCACAGATTTGAGCTAATCGTCACAGATATTTATTAAATGTGGATGAAACTCAACATGGAGCTGACTGTGTTTCCTCTGAGCGATGTCACGTGACGTCTCCTCTGGTGATAACATCCCAGTAACCATGGCGACGGATGTTCAAAACATCAGCAGCTTTATTTCTGTTGCAGCCGCCGCACTAGCGGTCATTATTTCAATCCGAGGTCACATAGGCGCGTTATGGAGCCGTGATGGAAAGGCGAGCCCCTCATACGTGGGAGCGG
>NW_024699350.1:0-783 GCF_008729295.1 Plectropomus leopardus | reverse complement strand
ATGACTTTTTTCGCACTTTAATTTAATTTTATAATTTTAACTTTTATTTTATATTTTCATTACACTTTACACAGACTTTTTAAATTGACTGGGACTTTTTCTGACATTTTTTCCATTTTAAGGACATACTAAACTATGACTCCTTTTTCCAACTGTATAATATCCTATAGTATATAGTATAGCTCTATTACCCATAAACTAGACCCCTTTTTTTATTTTGCATTTTCAAGAAATACTAAATATTATGACATTTTGAGACAAACTACACCATGAGCTCTTTTGCAAATTATATACATACTACACTTTGACTTTTCCTTTTGTTTTTTTCTTCTGATTTTTAGTGTTTATTTATAGTGTGCAAAAACTTTTTTTCAGATTTTCTTTTTTTTTTTTTACTGATTTTAATTTCAAATTATAATAAAATTATAGGATATATTCAGTAAAAATTCATTCAAATTTATTCTTTTTTTTTTTTCATCATTTTCTCTAATTTTTATTTGTCTTCTGTGTTCCACGTAATTCCTTGAAGAATCCCTCTTCAGCCTGAGTTGATGGACTTTTTCAAGTCCTGGTCTCTGTCTCCATCCAGTGGTTCTCATGAGATACTGCCAAAGTAAGACTGAAACATAAATTTTAACCTATATACTTCCATGAGACATTTTTTGGTCAAATGATTGTTTTAAATTATAAGAATTTAATTTATTAAGAAGTGTTTTACAGGGTGGGGAAAATGTAAAATTCTCTGTTGCTAATTTCGTATCAAAGTGAAACAATTGTAAATTG
>NW_024699349.1:0-584 GCF_008729295.1 Plectropomus leopardus | reverse complement strand
CTATAAACAGCTTCAGTATGCTGTTCTATGGCTTTTTTCACCATTTGAAGCGATCACTTTTTTGACCATTTTTCCCTGGGCTATAGTATGGCTTTTTTCACCATACTTTGGCCTAAAACGCTAGTAATATTCACTTTTTGGACAGTTTTTTCACCAGGCTTTCTTATTTGGTGCATGACCATGCTGTTGTATTACTTTGTTCAGCATTTGGAGTGATCACTTTTTTCACCATGTTTTCCTGGGCTATAGTATGGCTTTTTTCGCCATACTATATTTTTGCCTTAAACCCTCAAAATATTGATTTTTTTCACAACTTTTTTAAGGAAGATATACTATGAACAGCCTCAGTATGCTGTTCTATGGCTTTTTTCACCATTTGGAGCAATGACTTTTTTGACTATTTTTCCCTGGGCTATAGTATGCTTTTTTCGCCATACTATATTTTTGCCTAAAACGCTCAAAATTTTGATTTTTTTGACAGTTTTTCCATCAGGCTATGCTATAAACAGCTTCAGTATGCTGTTCTATGGCTTTTTTCACCATTTGGAGCGATCACTTTTTTGACCATTTTTCCCTGGGCTATA
>NW_024699348.1:0-796 GCF_008729295.1 Plectropomus leopardus | reverse complement strand
TGTTCAGCCATTTGGATGGGCCTTAACGACAGCAGTTGGTGGTGTCACGTCTGCTCCTCTGCAGCCTCTCCTCACACACCTCTCCCCTAATCAGCCTGATTTCTTCCACCTGCAGTGCTTCCCTCTTTCTCTCTCTCCCTCTGCCTGGCTGCACCCTCGTCAGCAGTAACCACCTCCACCTGTTGCTCATTTCCTGTCCCCGCCTGTATAACCTGCCCTGTGTCTCACCCTCAGTGCCAGATTGTTCTTCCTGATGAGAGACTTTCCAGCATTCTGTTCCTGCCTGCCTGCCTGCTGTCGACTCTGTCTGTCCCCAACTAACCTGCTCTGTCTCTGCCCTGGTGATCCGACCTGCCTTCTGATTCTCGACACCGAGTTTGACCTGCGCCTTCCTCCTCCCTGCTTCCAGAGGAAAAGAGCTACTGAGCGAGTCTGCTCACCGGAGAGTTTCGCCATTGCTGAAGTTAACTCTTCTGTGCAGCTCGACTCACCCGCTCTGCTTTCCCGGTGGGTCCCCAGCCCGAACCACGTCATCGGTTCGGCCCGTTCTGAGGATTGGCTCGGAGAATCTCCGAAGTGGACATTCTCCTGTTTGGACATTATTGAGACAGTGATTCTGCTTGCTTTTGTTAATAAAGCCTGTGAAAGACTCCGTCCGGTCCCTGTTTTGCTTTTGGGTCCAACCACTAGTCCTGACAGGTGGGGCTGATACAACGGTATCCGTGTCTGTTTGGCGATACACCTAGTCATACGTATTTGGTGGAGCACGACATTGATGTTGGGGAGTGTAAGCCAA
>NW_024699347.1:0-399 GCF_008729295.1 Plectropomus leopardus | reverse complement strand
ACAGGAACAGTCTCTGATCCAACAAACTGATCGAAGTCGGAGAAACCAACATAAATTTCAGGACCGGTTCCCTCGACATCAGCAGAGGTCGAACCGCCAGAAATTCACAAATGGTGACAACAAAGAAACCTCCCAACGAAAGAGTAACAACACAGGAGGTAAGTTTAAAACATCTCAATTTAGTCCAGAAGATCTCAAAGCCATCCTGCATCTTGTTGACCAGAGGAAAAGGGAGAAAAGCAGGAAAGCTAATTATCTCCCCATAACGGCAGTAGCCCCTACACCTCCTCAATCAGATCGCCTTGCAGAGCAGCCCGACGTGGTGGTCGAAGAGCTTTATCTGGACCCCGGTGAACCTGAGCCCACCTCCTCACAGGGCCAAACACCAGTAGCTCCAGC
>NW_024699346.1:0-371 GCF_008729295.1 Plectropomus leopardus | reverse complement strand
GTATACTGTATATGTGAGCACTGTAATGTCTGCTTTTATATTCTAACTAAGCAACTGCCAGCTATTTTCAGTGATGCATATACAGTTATTTTCTTTCCTTGCTGATCCTGCCCCAGTATCAGCTATAACCACAAATGATAACATCACAAATGAAATGATCAATAAAAAAATCTCCTTCTGGTTCCTTTAATCTTGCTAATGTACAAAGCATTGCATGGGGAAATATAAGCGTAGATTAATTGTTTGATTTTGCAGAGGTAGTCGCATCCAGGGAAACACAGAGAATATTTTAATAGAAATGGCCAGGCTTCTTGCTGATGGTCGGGTTTACTTATGTAGATCATAAAGCAGCATCAGTATTCACCTGAAAT
>NW_024699345.1:0-442 GCF_008729295.1 Plectropomus leopardus | reverse complement strand
TGAGATTAGAATTAGAGAAAGGTCTAGGCTGTTTGTGTTTCAAGTAAGCTCGTGTTACTTTGCTTGTTTGTTGCAGTCTGTGCAGAATACAGCGTCAGAATAATGAGTAGTGCAGTCGGGGTTGAGACAGAGATTGCAATGATCGAGACAGAAGTGTTTCTCGTGGGACTTGTAGCCCCTGTGACAGTAACTGCATACGTATGGGACTCCTAAAAGAGCTTTTAGATTTTTTATATCGTAGTAGTGGTTTTGAAACAAGAAAAGATACAAGGGATGAGGTGACTTGGGAAAATCTGTTTCAACCGGTTAAAGAGTTCGATCCTCAGATCATCGGCAATACACCACAATTTTATGATTCAGTATCTGTTCAAATCTGCCTGTGTCGCTAAGGGTTACTTCCGTCTGATCGTTCAGGCCTGCCAAACGTTGCAACTCTCTACCG
>NW_024699344.1:0-482 GCF_008729295.1 Plectropomus leopardus | reverse complement strand
GGGGGGGGTTGCTTGGTCAAGATTTCTGGTAATTTATGAGCTATAGATGTTTCCAGCCAAGAGTGTGTGCAAGCTGTGAGCCATGTGCTACCACACTCACACACACTTTCACACACAAAACACTCATATACCCTGCAGCATTTACCATCATTTGTAACATGTTATTTTTCAAAGTGTGATAAAAGTCAGAAATTGCGTTTTCTTTTTTCCCTGGAAATTGTTTCCTTTCATCCGTCATACTGATGCCCCAAGGGATTTTATCATTTCAAACACATTCCTGTCCTTTTTTGTACACTTCCTAAATTTCAAGGAGACTCCTTGATTATTCCTGGATCAATTCAAACTCTGTTTTTCAGGTTAGAATAGCAGCAGAAAAAGCTTTAAATAACTACCTTGCCCCATAAATGATCATTTATATATCAATTACTCATCCTCTGTCACACTGAATTTGACAGGAAAACTTTGCTTTTGTTGCAAGCCTC
>NW_024699343.1:0-219 GCF_008729295.1 Plectropomus leopardus | reverse complement strand
TCTGTGGAGCAGGTTTGACAGTTGGAACTGGCAGCAGACTAAGCAGCCTTTGATGTTGTCGGCTACGTCTTTTTGCATGTGTGGCAAATAGGTCAGCTGGACAAGTACTCTGAGTGTGGCTTTGGCTTGTTTTTTGGCCTGTGTACGAAGAGTCATGGGCATGCATCAACATCACCCCCCTGTGGTTCTGAGGACCCACGAGCGCAGGCAAAGTGAGGT
>NW_024699342.1:0-211 GCF_008729295.1 Plectropomus leopardus | reverse complement strand
GCACAATTTGAACCCAAAGTTATGCACTTTGTATTAGCTGTAGGACCAGCTTCTTGTTATCTACCCAGTTAGATGCACATTGCAGTTTGCTTTGGAGTGTTTTTTTTTTTTTAATTAATAGGATCAGGCTATGAACTGACTGGTACATTTGCGACTCATCAGCGTGTGGATCCTCCCACAGTGTTTGATTAGCAGCTGTAACCACAGTGAC
>NW_024699341.1:0-244 GCF_008729295.1 Plectropomus leopardus | reverse complement strand
AGTAAATGTCTACTGTTTATTACAATTTATTTTGTTTTCTTGTTCATTCATCATACTAAGCATATATACAGGCTATAACATGTACCAAGTGTTCACTTTATCAAAGACCTGTAAAAGGTTTTTTTTTCTTCTACTGTTTGAGGAATTTCAGACTGTCTTTTAACGAGATTCTCCAAATCTACACCTATATTTAAGTATTCACATTGTGGAATAAAAGTCCTGTCATCTGTAAATATGTGTCAGA
>NW_024699340.1:0-1421 GCF_008729295.1 Plectropomus leopardus | reverse complement strand
TGCCATGGGTGACCCTACCAGGGGCATGAAGCCCCCGACAACTGAGCTCCTAGGATCACTGGGACACGCAAACCCCTCCACCACGATAAGGTGGTAGCTCAGGGAGGGGTTTCCATTTACCATTTACCATTTATTAAATCATGTTTTTATCAAATAAAGTTAATCTTTAACAATTGAGTTTCACTTTGGTCAACTTTGTTTAATGTTGGTGCGTTGCACCACTCCTAAAACAAGCCGACGTTACTTTTGTCTGAACACAGCAGGCTCCAAATTACATCACAGCAGGAGTTATTGTGGTGAATTTTCCTTCAATGGCAGGAAATGTAATGTAATAATCCATCCCTCTGCAGCATCTCTCTCAGGTCCTCTATATGTAACATGACAGGATGTAACCATCAAGACCAAGTGGAAGTGGAGTGTGAAATTACTCTTCACTTACAATTCATCCACCTCCATTGATCATCCTATTGAGTTTGTCTGAGATCAGTAAATGTGAAAATCATTTTCTGCTGTTCTGTGTAAGGAGCGCTGTCAAAGCTGATTGATTGTTCTACCTGCAAGATAATTTAACACAAGCTCTACTGTGTAATCAATCGAACTGTTTGGAAAAATGATATATATCTATACGAAACCCTTGGTGTATTCTTCCCGCAGTGATCTGTAAGCCAGCAGCATTTACCAGCTCTGCTTTTGATGCTATTTGAATTTGAAGAAGCATTTGTGGAAAACAGGGCTTTGAAAGGATTTCTGAGGTAAATATCCCGAAAGGGATCTTTTCTTTGTTCTTTTATCAGAGTATAAGCTCATTACATCTATTGTGATTGCTGTAGTTTTACATCAGAGTTATGAGATTGAACTGCTGATGGAAAATGTGCCTCTCCCTCAATATCTCTAAAACAAAAGACTGTTTAAAAGTATATTTTAGTATTCAAATATCTAAGCAGCCATTATAACTCAAATATGTTAGTTCAGAGTGGAACATCATATTTGAGTTAAAATGGCTGCTTAGATATTTGATGACTAAAATGTACTTTTTAAACATTATAACTCAAATATGTTAGTTCAGAGTGGAACGTCATCACCCCTCCCTGAGCTACCACCTTATCGTGGTGGAGGGGTTTGCATGTCCCAGTGATCCTAGGAGCTCAGTTGTCGGGGGCTTTATGCCCCTGGTAGGGTCACCCATGGCAAACAGGTCCTAGGGGAGGGACCAGACAAAGTGTAGCTCAATGGACCCCTTTTGATGAAAAAGAAGAATGGTTCAGAGTTTCCCTCAGCTGGACACAGGTCACCCCCCCAGGCCTGACTCTGGGGGTTGGACTTGATGACGAGCGCCTGGTGACCGGACCTTTACACATGGGGCCCGGGCGGGGACAGCCCAAAGAGGTGACGTGGGACCTCCTTCTCATGGGCCCATCCCC
>NW_024699339.1:0-2192 GCF_008729295.1 Plectropomus leopardus | reverse complement strand
CCCAGTGTACACTGGAGCGCACTTTCCCCGAAATCTCCGTCAGAAAATAGATTTAGAGACGATGCGGTGAAACAGGCCTGAATATGAAAATGTGTGTTCGTAAAGTTTCTTTTTACCAAAATATTTTTGTGCTTTTTGTTGTTGTTTATGAACAGTTGCTGATTTATTGATCTGTGTTTGTATCTCTCTCTGAATAAACGTCGCGTAGTTAGAATCTGTGGAAAAACCTGCAGGAGTTTATCAATAAAAGTCAAAGCGGATTTATTTCGCTCTGAGCTCACATTCGTCTTTCTGTGATATGAACCAATCAGACGCGTCCGCAGCCGAGAAAAAAAAACTCCTACAAAAACAAAACTCCTCTCTGTAAATAGAAAGTCAGCGATGTTTTTGCTCTCTGCAGATGATTTTACTTATTTTCATGTAAATTTGTGTTTTTATTAACCCTTTGAAACCAGAGTTTCACAGAAGGCAACAAGCAACTTAACAGGACACTGACCAAAAATGAGCAAAAAAAAGTTAAAAAATCCAAACAAGAAAATTACCTGAAAATTGCTTTCGTGTATCTGCATTATTATTTTTTCTGCAACCAGAAATTACGTAATATTAGTTATTTTATAATATCTGTAATTAGAAATATTAAATGTATATAACTGGACATTTTCCTTTATTTCCGTGCATATTTTTGCCAGTCCTCCCTCTTTTTTAAATCTAATATTTAGGTAATTTTCTTGTCACATTTGACTAATTTCTTGTAATTTTTGGGACATGTTAGCTTGTCTAAATGCAGGACAATAATAAATAATAATAAATAAATAAATGCATATATAAAATAAAATGATGATGCAGGTTTCAAAGGGTTAAGAAGAAAAGACGTGTTCGCTTGACTGACACTCGGCGGTTCTGGTTTGTGATCCAGAAAACTGCGAGAATGAAAACTGCTGAAAATAATGTTATTAAATAAGAGAAACGTCGTGCTGTTTCTATGACAACCTGCCAACAGGCCGGATTAGAGAAACGCGTCCAGCTTTAGACGGCGGATGATAATATCACCGAAATCAACGTGACAAAAAAATAAAACACTTTAAATCCTCCTGTCATGTTGTGGGTCAGATTTACGTGTTTCAAGATTTAAAAATGCAAGATTTTTTTTAAGAAATAATTTTTGGAGCACGAATCCACACAAACAAAATGTCCTCTCCTTCACCAACAGAAGACAAGTGCTGTTTGAATAAATCGGCATTAAGAGAAAATATTTCAGAAATGTTGAAGAAAAAATGTGTTGAAAAAAAATGTGAATGTCTTTTTTTTAACAGTGTAAAGAAAAAACTTTTTAAACAGAAAATAATGAATTCTCATCATGTCGATCTGTAATGCCTGAAAATCTTCTTCACACTAATTATTAACAAAATGTACATTAATTGAGCTAAAGATAATGTTTATGGAGAACATATATATTTTAGGTGGTTAAACCTGTTAAAACGTATTTCTTTCAAAAACAGGAAAAAGACAATGAGTAACAAAAAATTAGCATGAAAATAGTAAAAAGAAAAAGGAAATTACCTGAAATTTGTAAATAAATAAATAAATAAATAAAAATGTGAAAAAGGAAGTAACAACTGAGACTCGGAACAAGTGCTTTAAAAAGTTATAGTAATTATGTAACATAATTTATATGTAATTTATATGTAATTTTGATAATTATGTGTAGTTTTTCAAAAGCTTTCAAAAAATAAAAAATAAAACAAACGTCTCAAATAATAATTTTAACGCTGAGAGGATTTAGAGATGATCTAAAATATAAGAATCTGAGGTCTTTAAATTACATTTTTTTAATTAAATTTCTTTCACGACTTTAAAATCTCTTTAACTCTTTAATAATCTGCACGTCTTCGGTGAAATTCTGGGTGATGATCACTTTTTCTGTTTTCTGGTTTTTGTCTCGTGTTTGTCGTTATGTAAGCGCCTCCTCTGCAGACGCAGAAACACAGATCCACTTTACTCCCGTTATGTAACGCGTGTCTCATGACGGCTGAATAAATCTGCTGCCTCGTCTGTCCCGTGTGTCCCCGAGTCATTTTTATTAAATGTTCAGTGTTAAAATTTCACAGAACGTTTTGTTTTGTGTCGATTTTCTCCTGAAACGTTCAGAATGACTTAAAAAACGTCAACATGTGACTCTTTCAAATTTGAAC
>NW_024699338.1:0-425 GCF_008729295.1 Plectropomus leopardus | reverse complement strand
GCCGAGGTCATCTGTACCTGAAGCGGTGCTGAAAACGATCCCCAGAAAACTACCTGATACCAAAGGTCAGTACAGTACAGTACAGCACAGTAGAGTACAGCACAGTACTGTAGAATACAGTAGAGTACAGTACAGTAGAAAAGAGTACAGTATAATATAGCACAGTACAGTAAAGTACAGTACAGTACAATAGAGTGCAATACCGTAGAGTACAGTACAATAGAGTGCAGTACCGTAGAGTACAGTACAGCACAGTAGAGTATTGTAGAGAACAGTAGAGTACAGCACAATAGAGTACAGTATAGTAGAATAGAGTACAGTACAGTATAGTCTAGTACAGTAGAGTACAGTACAACACAGTGGAGTACAGTACGGTAGAGTACAGTGCAGTAGAATAGAGCACAGAAGTGTACAGTAGAGTAGAG
>NW_024699337.1:0-514 GCF_008729295.1 Plectropomus leopardus | reverse complement strand
GCCAAATTATCTGCAGAGGTCTCTTCCTCGCCAACACAGACAGACCAGGTGATTTAAAGTAGTAAAATCAGTCAATAAAGCAGTTTCATGTTAAAAATCAGCATTTTTCCATGCTGTGTGGCACGTTGCGGAGTGGCTGCTAACTGTGGTGGCTGATGCAAAAATGCACATGTCTCTGTCTGGAGTCGGTGTTTGGTTTGTTTGTCCACAAAAGAAACTTGACGGTGCAACATGGTGAACGAGGACCCGCACCTTTTGTAGACATTAACGGCTTATTCTAAAGGTAACAAAAACAACAAGTCTTATTTGTAGCTGATTAAACACTAAAGAAATATTTCTGCATATATACAGTGGGTACAGAAAGTATTCAGACCCCCTTAAATTTTTCACTGTTATATTGCAGCCATTTGCTAAAATCATTTAAGTTCATTTTTTTCCTCATTAATGTACACACAGCACTCCATATTGACAGAAAAACACAGAATTGTTGACATTTTTGAAGATTTATTAAAAA
>NW_024699336.1:0-377 GCF_008729295.1 Plectropomus leopardus | reverse complement strand
TCCAGTGTATACTGTATATGTGAGCACTGTAATGTCTGCTTTTATATGCTAACAAAGCAACTGCCAGCTATTTTCAGTGATGCATATACAGTTATTTTCTTTCCTTGCTGATCCTGCCCCAGTAACAGCTATAACCACAAACGATACCACCACAAATGAAATGATCAATAAAAAAATCTGATCCTGCTTCCTTTAATCTTGCTAATGTACAAAGCATTGCATGGGGAAATATAAGTGTAGATTAATTGTTTGATTTTGCAGAGATAGTTGCATCCAGGGAAACACAGAGAATATTTTAATAGAAATGGCCAGGCTTCTTGCTGATGGTCTGGTTTACTTATGTAGATCATAAAGCAGCATCAGTATTCACCTGAAAT
>NW_024699335.1:0-399 GCF_008729295.1 Plectropomus leopardus | reverse complement strand
AGAAACATGGGATGGAATTCTTTCCAGCAGCGGAGAAAACATCAGAGAAGCCAGAGGCAAATTTATCCAATACAAAATACTTCATAGATATTATTACACCCCAACAAGACTCAATAAAATGGGTCTAATTAAAGACAGTTTATGTTGGAAATGTAAAGCAGAACATGGTACATACATACATGCATTTTGGGAATGCCCCATGGTGTTTCCCTTATGGAGAAATGTTCTGGAATTTATGAGTAACTGGTTAAAATTTGATCTGCCCACATCACCAAGGTTGTGTCTTCTTGGGGACAGAACAGTGGTGTCACAGTTAAGTAAATCTGCATTTAGAGTATTAATAACTGGCTTAACTACCTGTACCCGGATGATTCTTAGATGCTGGAAAGAACCTCAAAC
>NW_024699334.1:0-402 GCF_008729295.1 Plectropomus leopardus | reverse complement strand
TGTTTGGCGGCATGTCGCAGAACATGGAAATGTGCTGCTGGTATAAATCTGGTCAGGTGGTCCCACAGCTTTGATAGGTTTTTGAAAGGTTTTAATTTTAGAAATTGCTGTTAACCAACTCTAAGTCCATATATTTTGTTTTCTGACAGACTGAGAAGATGTTGTAGTGACACAGTAACGGGAGCTGATGTCTTCAGCTTCTCTGAAGGACAAAAGAAGCACATGGACGTCCTCTGCAGGGACAGGGAGTCTCATCCACCACAAGGTTAGGTATTTGAAAGGCGCAGGCTTGTTCCCAGAGTCGGTTCACTGGAAGGGAAGGAAAAGTTAGATCTGTGTCTGCTGACGAACACTGTGATGCCTGAGCTTTGTGACTTTATCAAAATAATGACAAAGAACGAG
>NW_024699333.1:0-246 GCF_008729295.1 Plectropomus leopardus | reverse complement strand
TGCCCAGTTGTCCTGCAAAAGAGCTAGGGGACCCTGCACCGTATGACCAAACACAAGGTCATTGAGACTAAACCCAGTGCTCTCCTGCACCACCTCCCTGGCCGCCAACAACAACCACGGTAACCCCTCCTCCCCCTCTTTGTTCATTTGGGTACAGTATGCACGCAACATAGATTTAAGCGTTTGGTGAAAACGCTTCAGAGCACCTTGGCTCAGTGTGTGGTACACAGACTTCTGATTGTGAGC
>NW_024699332.1:0-252 GCF_008729295.1 Plectropomus leopardus | reverse complement strand
GTTCTAAGCATAGCCAGGCAGGGCAGGAGAGTGAAGAGGAGGGGGGGGCTTTTCTCCACCAAGCAAGTATAGATAGATGAGCTGCCCAGTAATACATTTTAAAATTTGGTAAAGCAAAGCCACTTATATTTTTACGTTTGCACAGGTGTTTTTTGTAGTTCCAAAACAAAGGTACAATAATTGCGTCTAATTGTTTAAAGTAATGCTGGGCGATGTAACATGGAAGAGACTGAAAAAGATGTAAGAAACGTG
>NW_024699331.1:0-563 GCF_008729295.1 Plectropomus leopardus | reverse complement strand
GGCTACCAGTGTTTGAAATGTGATATATGATATGAAAGCACTTTAAATACTCAATAAGCTTAGAAAATCGCTATATAAATATCCATTTACCAATAAAACCCTCATAATTGAATCTTGCCAGTTGACTTATCTGTCTATTGTGAGTGAAATTAGTGTCTGTCCCAGCCCCTACATCTTCGTACTCCCTTGAAGCTCTTAGCTGATTATCCTGTGAGCTCTGAAGCATTTACTTTGAAAGCATTCAAGTATTCAAAACAGACTTGCTGCAGCTAGGAATACTGGAATGGAACTTCATTTCAGTTCTTTTTTGTGGGTTTTCTCTCTGGGTTGGGGCTATGATGAAGATGGTGTACCAGGGGTATTTGTATTGTACCACAAGACGTGAAATTCTTGAATCATCGTAAGACGTGTGAAAGCATTTGCCAAGAATAATTTCATTAATCAAGAATGAATGTTGGAGATTTGAAGACAATCAGTTTCCGTCATAGTTCAGATCGTAAACGATGTACACTAACAATCTGCCGATCAACAACCAGGTAACTGAAGTCTTTGGGTTTCGGGGG
>NW_024699330.1:0-245 GCF_008729295.1 Plectropomus leopardus | reverse complement strand
TGATCCACTGTTCCACGGCCCGGACGGAAGCCGCATTGTTCCTCCTAAATCTGAGGTTCGACAGTCGGACGGAACCTCTTTCCAGCACCCTGTAGTAGACTTTCCCTGGGAGGCTGAGTAGTGTGATACCCCGATAACTGGAGCACACCCTCCAGTCCACCTTTTTGAAAAAGGGGACCACCACCCCGGTCTGCCACTCCACAGGCACTGTACCCGACCTCCACGCGACACTGAACAGGCATTTC
>NW_024699329.1:0-932 GCF_008729295.1 Plectropomus leopardus | reverse complement strand
TGGTTTGTGTGTGAGCGTTTAAAGCCTTAACTGCTGCAACCTAGATGTGTGTATGATTTGGGCTTTCTGTTTAAGAGTGAACTATAACAACGTGGACGCACAGCGTTATAAGGGAGCTCCGGGTAACTGTACCTACAGTAACTCTCTTGCCCAGAAGTGGCATTTGTGTAAGCTACCTATAATCGGGTACGCTGAGTAAAACAGTGAAAAACGCTGTGTTGAAGCTTTGGCATAGCTTTGTGCTATTTATAATTTGCATGCAACGGCGCGTTTGTGCGCTCAGATTTAAGGCCTTTGGTAGGTGACAGTGACTGCGTGTTCCAGAAGCCGAACATCCTGCTCTGAGCTCAGGGATATTACGCCGCGCGTTCCGGCTAATTTTTCCCTGGCTCAGCCCCTCGGCGCTAACTTGTTAGCTTAGCTACCTAACCGTTAGCAACTGCCAAATCGTTGGTACTAGAGGTGTTTTCAGCAGTGCTTGAGACCGCTTCGGGGGTATAAATACCCTCGCTGTTCAAACGAGTAAGCTTGGGCTGCTTGTTCTGAATGTCCCAGAGCGGACCTCTGTGTGGTTTGTAGTCACTGAAGTGGCTCAAACTTTGTTGAAACCCATGTGGTTTAGTAGTCCAGTGTTGGAACTGGCTGTTGTCTCATAGCTGGCTGTGTTGACAAGTTGTTTGCTCAGTGTCCTGAGCGAAACTGTGTGCTTCTCGCCTGAGCAGGTGAGGGCATTCATGTGGGCGGAGCTGGGAGTCGTCATATCTTCAGATCTTGAAGTCATCCTACGTCTCTTCAATGATAGGCAGGAGGAAAAAGGCAAAAAGGCTAGTCTCCTTTCTATAACTACAACAGCGCCCTTGTCTCCCCAGTCGGAGAGCCTTGCAGACCAACCAGACGTGGTAGTTGAAGACCTTTATGGTGACCCTGGTCAA
>NW_024699328.1:0-2356 GCF_008729295.1 Plectropomus leopardus | reverse complement strand
GCGGGGAGATTGGATTTCCGCGAATGATACGGCGCACCCAGGAGGCCATTCATACCCGGTACATGTTCTCACTTTGTGTTGGCTATTCAAGAGGAACCTCCATGTGGAAGGCAGCCTTTGGAACGGGCCTTATTATTACCTGTGAAGCAGGGAGCGCCCCTGTGAACTATTCTAATGCGTGAATGGGACATGGAGTTGGCGGGGAGGAGAGGAGGAGGGGGGAGGGATAGAGGCAGAGAGAATGGAGGTGAGAGGGGGAGGAGGGAGACCATTGTGTCCTCTGTTGCTTGGGTGTACATCTCTGCAAACACTCGAGGATAGCTGTTAATACTGTCCTCTGCAGTGGCCTGTTTCAACCTTTAGGGGGCATCCCGGCATATCCACCGTCCTCAAAACATTACATCCCAGACAACAACAGAGGGGACTGCCTAAACATGAAAACAAATGATGCTGACTATCTAATTCGGTCTGTGTATGCAGGTTTAGATTTCATAGGTAGGACTGAATAAACAAGGGGGCACTGGGCACAAAAGGCTGAGGGGGGAACAGAGGTGGGAGGAGGGCTGAAAACCTCATTTCCACCCTCCACTGCCTCCCTCTGCCTCTGTGTAAGAGATTACTCCACAGCATAGCAACCCACAGCCTGATGTGAGTGTGTATGAGTTAAGAAAGAAGAGTTGTTGTAGGATGAGAAATGCACATATATAAGATAACACTGAGAAGACAAAAACAAAACAGGAGCAGTGGCTGTATGAGCAGCTGCTAAACTGTACTGCATGTTTCTGTCCCCCAAAAAGTGAGAATGACTGAACTCAAACTGCTTGTAAACCCACGGTTTACACTGCTACACATGGTAGTTACACTCACAGGGACTTCCAATTAGACTTAGATCAGTACAGGTCTGTAATAGTAACCATATCTGAGCCGAAAATGTATAGTCAAAGTGTCCTCAAACAGCGATTTATATAATATCCCATAAATATATGTCCCACAAATGGCATCATCACGATGTGAAGATATGTACTTAACTTAGCTTACATAGAAAAAATAAGTAGGGTTAGTTTTAGGATAAGAAACGTGGTTGGGCATTGTCAAGTAATGTATTTAACATACAGTTAGGTCCATAAAGTAACATTACAAAGGTTAGGTTAAGGATATGAAAAATGTTCTGGTGTGTCATGTTACATACTTAACATTAAGTTTCATCGGTTAGGTTTAGGAAAGTAAAGATACTTAGATAAGATTAAGCATGAGAACTATGGTTGGGTGTTGTCACATCATGTAAACTTACATCCTCGATGTACAGTTAAGTATTTAAAGTAAAGTTACATAGGTTATGGTTAGGAAAGTAAAGTTGCATAGGTTAGGTTTAGGATAACAAAAATGGCTAGGCATGGTCACGCTACATACTTAACATAAAGTTACATACTTATAACTCCACAGCCGTTGCCCCTGTTACCACAGTTTTTTGGATGGGGACACAAAGGGAGGACCAACAGGAATGAACAGTCTTAATGGTCAAGCTACCTTTTTTAATGGAACTGTATAAACTGTTATCATTTTGCCACATGGAATCAAATATAAGGTACAACTCCAGTGAATGTGATCCCATCAGCTGCTTCAACCTATGCATCGTTATTAGTCCTTTAGTAATTAGTCCTGAGAGAACTGTGCTTTGTATTTTATGGTGCAAACAAAACTGAAAGCGCCAGGTCGAGAGAGGGAGGAGAGCCGGCATCTGTGCGAGGCTGACCTGACTTGGACTGAGAGCTGTTCAACTACCAAGCCTTCTTCTGGCTAATGTCCGGTCGCAGGAGAGCGGAGTGGATGAGATGTGATTGAGGCTCACTCAGCAACGGGAGATCAGAGACTGCTCTGCGCACATCTTCCCAGAGACATGGTTAACCCCTAACATCCCGGATCAAGCTGTTGCACTGGATTGACTGACCATGTGGGAGCCATTTGGACACAAGACTCTGATGCAAATTCAAAAAATGCACTGCAGGACTTGAATGATGCCACCAGCAGCAACATGCCCAAGGAACTGGATGGAAGTTTTCATAGTGGCTGCTGATTTTAATCAGCTCATCCTTAAAGTCCAAAGATGTAGCAGGATCAAGGACAAAAGTAATTGCGTTTTTTTTAAAAACTGGTTTAAAAACTGAACAATAAATCTATCTTCTTCCTTCTACAGTGATACAGGACAGATGTATGTATGTACGTAGAGAGGTGCTCATTGATTTTCCAGCACACAGTCCACAGTCCTACAGTCCATCTGGTATGCAATTTTAAAAGATGAACAGTATGGTGCTGAGGTGTATGTGTTTGCTCAAACACACTTTGCAAGTCTCAGTCC
>NW_024699327.1:0-216 GCF_008729295.1 Plectropomus leopardus | reverse complement strand
CTAACCCTGTGAAAATGAGACAAGCAAAGCTAGAAGTTTTTATCAAGATAAAGTGAGGGGTCCAATATGAAAAGATGCAGTAAAACACATGAAAATGTCATATCAAGAAATGCAAGATAAGGTTAAAGTATCAATACATAGCTACAAACTAAACGTAATATTACATTTCAGATTTACAAAATTTAATATTCTTATTTGGCAATTTACATAATATTT
>NW_024699326.1:0-972 GCF_008729295.1 Plectropomus leopardus | reverse complement strand
TATGACCATCGCCCACGAGCAATGTCTCCGGATCTCCTCGTATTCAGCGGCCCTCCAGGACACGGTGCCCTGGGATCCCACCGGTCCGCGGCCATCCTTCTGCTCCACCCCCCGCCTCCAGCGCTCATGGGCTGAGGTGGTTAGCCGTGGCCGAACGAGGACCTTGGCTGGAACCACCCCGCCTCCACTCCTGCTCTCCAACCGCTTTGAGACTCTGTTGCAGTATGCTGGTGCTCCAGGCGATGGTCAGGGTCTGAGTTCCCCTCCAGAGGCTGCTGCACCGTCCCCGCCTCGGACCGACGCGGTGTCCGCAGCTCACCACCCAGGAGACACTCCTCCCACCGGCCCCACAGGTCCCTCCTTATCGGCGGGCACCAAGGCAGCGGCGCCCCGCTGCCGCATCGGTCTGTCATTTCCGCTGCAGCCTCCGGGTGGGCCCCACCGCTGCGCCGCTGGAGTCCGGGATCGACAGCTGCCATCCCGGGCCACGTCTGAGGCCACGCGTCTGAGGCTGCTGAAGAACGCTGTCTGAAGATATCCCGGGACCACCCATAGCAGCCGGGATCCGGATACCCTCAACGGGGCAGAGGCTGCCCCCGGCTCCTGCGACCGACACCACCCGGGTCCTGCCGGGTCTGATTTGACCGGTGTTCGTGCTGCCACACAACAACAGCGCTCCTCCCTTGGGGCTCACCTGGGGAATTCCTCCATGAGGCACGGAGCCACACGGCCCCGCTCTCCACCATCCATGGCCCAGTCACAAGTGTGCACTCGGGAGAGGCGCACCTGCCCCTCTGTGCTGGTGGTTGGGACCTCCATGGTCAGGCACGTGGCAGTGCATGGCGGCTGGACCTTCTGCCTAGACATTAAAATAGCTGTCCTGAACGTGCGCTCCCTTTTAAACAAATCATTTATTATAAACGACATTATTTTAGACAACGACTTAGACATCATTCTCCTGACAGAGACATG
>NW_024699325.1:0-815 GCF_008729295.1 Plectropomus leopardus | reverse complement strand
GGCATGGGAACAGGGGGGCAATGACCCCCCCAAATGCTCCACCTGCCCCAATAACGCCAAACATAGGCATCTTTAGCCTCCAATAACTCTCACTTTGAGTGGTTATTGTCACTTAAGAGAGAAGAGTTAACTTGCCCATACATCTATTGAGGATTTTAGGACATATTTTATGATTTCATGACATTTCTAGGATTTAAGAGCGTTTCTAGGATTTTAGAACATTTCTCTGATTTTAGGACATTTCTAAGATTTTAGAACATTTTTAGGATTTTGGGACATTTCTCTGATTTTCAGACATTTCTGGGGTTTTAGGACATTTCCCGGATATTAGGACATTTCTGGGATTTTAGAATGTCTTTAGGATTTTGGTAAATTTTTCGTTTTTTAGGACATTTTCAAGATGTTTAGAACGTTTGCCATAGTTCTTCTGCACGATAACTGTGCTTGACTGACATAGCCATCATTTGAAAAATACTTTTCTCTAAAGCATCTCTCATTATTTCCTGTGCATCCTCACATCAGGTGTTAGATGCATACATGATGTGTACGCACAAGGACAGTGTGTATTTATAAAGGAAGAATGTTTTGGTGAGAATGTGCACACCTCACACAGTCACGGCAACTCTTGCACAGACCATTGAATACTTGCACAATGCTCTTGTGGTTGGTCGGTCACAACATGTACCTGTGATACTCACTGTGCATGACAAGGAGATAGAGGTTAACTCTTACAAATACCTGGCTATTTTGATTGATGACTTGATTTAAAACCACACATTTTAGACCTGGTGATAAAGCTGAGGCCAAAACTGTTT
>NW_024699324.1:0-818 GCF_008729295.1 Plectropomus leopardus | reverse complement strand
TCCAATTGGCTAAGGTTAAACCTTGCCTGAATTATGGATTTAAGTTGAAGATATTCCAGAAATTTGTTCTTGTTAATACCATATAGTACTACCAGCTCAGACTACTTAAATGGAATGAAATTACTGCCTTGGAGGATATGCTCCAGATGTCTTATCCCTTTATCTTACCATGTTGTGAAGTTTATTGTTTTTTTATTTCGCAGGATATCAGGATTGTTCCAGATGGGCGTATGTCTGCATGGCATGGGTGAAGACCTATTTATTTTAAGAAATTCCCACCAGGCTGTCAGAGAAGTGCTAATATTAATGCTCTTAAAGCAGCTATGTCCTTTGATAATGGGACTGATAAATGGCAGGTCAGCGATTTGGGTTTCTTTACAAAATGTCTGTTCAATATCTAACCATGCTTGATCTAGTGGACTTTTTGTAATCAATTTTAAGATATATTGTAGTCTATTGGCAAGGTAGTAATTATAAAAATCTGGTAGCTCCAAACCACCGTGATCTTTAGCCTTTTGAAGAGTTTTAAAAATTATACATGGTGGTTTGGTTTTCCATAGAAATTTGGAAATGCTCGAGTCTAATCATTTGAACCAAGTGAGGGGGGATTGAGATGGAACCATTGAGAAGATATAATTTATTTTCGGCAGGACCATCATTTTAACTGTTGCCACTCTTCCCATAAGCGATATGGGCAGATTCCTCCACCGAGTGAGATCATCCTCTATTGTTTGAAGTAGGGGAATGTGATTTAGCCGTGTCAGGTCAGACAGCCTGGCGGAAATGTCGATACCTAAGTATATTTCCCGATTGTAGTG
>NW_024699323.1:0-200 GCF_008729295.1 Plectropomus leopardus | reverse complement strand
AGCATCTAGAGCCGCCTCAGGACAGTCTCATCTGTAGTGTCTCACAGGAAGAGGACACTGTTGGACTGATCTACTTTCTGCAGGGTCTCAGTGGCTGTAATATCCAGTCCAGGATCAGGTTCAGTCTGCTCGTCAGGACTCCACCTTCAACAGTGGAGACAAACTGTTGTCTCAGTGGACGCAGTGTGTCTCTGTGGTTT
>NW_024699322.1:0-369 GCF_008729295.1 Plectropomus leopardus | reverse complement strand
AGCTGAATTTGTGAGGAAAATGACCCTTGGATTTATCCTCAAAACCTAACGCCTTGGGCATAGGTTTGAGACGCATGGTGAGGAAAGACAGAGAGTCGATGAACCTTAACTGGAAATCAGATTCTGTGAAGCTGATAATTTTACTACCTTGTATGATTATAGAGGGAGTCATACCCTCTCCCACCAGGTAACTAAGACTCAAGTAACTGTCAAATCCTTTAGCATTGTGTGCTATAAACGTAGCCTCTCTGTGTTTGACCCACCTGAAATGTTTGACAAACTTTTCAACGCAGTCTAGACCATAGGCGTTCCACTCTTCACTGCCAAGCGATTTTGTACATACCAGATACAGTACATGTACACCTTGCG
>NW_024699321.1:0-494 GCF_008729295.1 Plectropomus leopardus | reverse complement strand
TTAGCATGTCAAAAAAAATGGCCACCAAGGCAATAGTATAGTATGGCGAAAAAAGTCAAAATTTGACCACTCCTAAAAATGGTCAAAAGTGACATAGAATAGCTTGTAGAGATGCGTAATTGTATACAACGTGGGAATAAAGGCCAAAAAACCACCAAAAACATTATATTTTAGCATGTCACAAAAATGGCCACCAAGGCAATAGTATAGTATGGCAAAAATAGTCAAACTTTGACTGCTTATAAAAATAGCTGAAAACGACATAGAATAGCTCGTAGAAACGTGTAATTGAATACAAAGTGGAAATAAAGGCCAAAAAACCACCAAAAACATTATATTTTAGCATGTCAAAAAAATGGCCACCAAGGCAATAGTATAGTATGGCAAAAAAAGTCAAAATTTGACTGCTTATAAAAATAGCTGAAAACGACATTGAATAGCTCTTAGAGACGCGTAATTGTATACAAAGTGGGAATAAAGGCCAAAAAAACGCC
>NW_024699320.1:0-621 GCF_008729295.1 Plectropomus leopardus | reverse complement strand
TCGTGATTGTACATTGACTTTGTGCTGTTACCTCAAAGATGCAGACAATTTCCCAAGAATTTTTTTTTTTTCGACTGGTGCTGGCTGAGTACTACACAGTACAGCACAGTACTTAACAGTATGAAAAGAAGCAGTAAAGTAGAAGCAGTAGTATATGATAGAGGAAAAATGCTAATATATAATGTTTACATGGTCTGAAAAGCTTCAGCTCTTGGTAGTTTTTCATTTAAGATTCAGCACACACACACACACACATGCGCGCGCACACGTCTGTGTATCTGTGTGCTATGGCCATTGCGATGGTAATTAAAGCGCCACCTGTGGGAGAGGAGAGTAGAGGTTAATTTAAGGAAGATGTGAGCTCTCAAACTCCTTTTTCCACCAAATTATTGTCAAAATAACACATTCACAAAAAAGAGGAGATTCCTGCGAATGCACACATATCAAGAACATATTTGTCTTTTGTTTTGTCAGAAAATGTCGGCAAAAGGACGAGAGAGAATCTGTAAGTTGGAGTACATGGGATTTTTTTTGGCTCTCCCATCTATTGGAGGCTCACTGAGCCAGATGTGTTAGGCTGTTTGCTTCCAAAAATACATGTGTGTGACCAGCACAATGTAT
>NW_024699319.1:0-384 GCF_008729295.1 Plectropomus leopardus | reverse complement strand
TCTGTCTCTCTGTCTCTCTGTCTGTCTCTCTGTCTGTCTCTGTGTCTTTTGTGTCCCCGTTGAAATGTCTTCTTGGCCTGAATGTCTCCCGTTTTCAGATCCAGTGAATAACACAGTGTGTCAGAGACAGTGAGGAAATGAACTCGTGCATATTAACTGTGAGTCTGAGCTCAGAGCTGCTCTCCTCTCCTGGTCCTCCGGTTCACCTCGACCACAACAACACAGAGCGTCAGCAGCAGAGCGCTGAGCACCGCCCATCTCACTTTGTAGAAGGTGGAGTGAACCCCAAACGGATCTCTGTACTTTAACACTATTTTACTGGATGACACACACTGATCATATCCCTGAATAACTGCACACCAATACTCTCCTGCGTCCTTCAGA
>NW_024699318.1:0-322 GCF_008729295.1 Plectropomus leopardus | reverse complement strand
TGTGTGTGGTAAATAGGCGCAGCCAGGATGTCCAAAAAAAGGAAAATGGACATTAGAGACTTCTTTAGAAGTCAAAGTGTAAGTTCAAATTATAGGCTACCTATCCTGCAACACCTTCCCACTTCACCTCCCAATAAAGCAGCATTCACTGCAAGATCGTCCTCATCATTTACAAAGCTCTCAATAATCTTGTAAAGTGTCTGTGAGTTTTGAAGTGCTGATAAATAAAATGTATTAGCCTACTGTAAAACCTCAACAATGCAGAGATTTTTTTAAAACTTATATTTAATGCCAAAGAGATAGCCTACACTTTTGATTATTT
>NW_024699317.1:0-5059 GCF_008729295.1 Plectropomus leopardus | reverse complement strand
ATACCCTTATTTAATAGTTTTTGTCTATTTAATTATAACCGTATTTAATAGTTTTTATTTAAGTATACCCTTATTTAAAAGTTTTTGGTTTTTGTAAGTATACCCTTATTTATTTTTTTATTTATTTAATTATACCCTTATTTTCTTTTTCCCCACCTATTAATTTGTTCATACTATTTTATTTATTTACTTAATTCATTTCATTTCTTTCCTTCTTCATCTATTTATTTATTTTTCCTACTTACATAATTGAAAGGTCTTTGTGTGTATGTGTATTTTATTTTTGTATGTTCACATAATCCAATAAAAAGAGAATTACAAAAAAAGAAGAACTGTGATTTGGGCTCATGAGTCAGTTTGCGGTGTTTTCCAGGCCCGACAGGCCGAGCTGGAGGCCGCTCGTCTGGCAAAGGAGAAGGAGGAGGAGGAGGCCAAGCAGGTCGCCCAGCAGGCCAAGAAAGAGAAGGAGATCCAGAAGAAGGCCATCAAGAAGGAGAGGCAGAAACTCAGGACCACCTGCAAGGTTCATCCTCACACCTCACAGCGTCCGACCCTCTGGCTTCAGTCGAGCTTACACTAATGCTGTTTTCTGTCTCCAGAACTGGAATTACTTTGCAGACAACGAAGCTGACAGTGTGAAAATGATGGAGGAGGTGGAGAAGCTCTGTGATCGTCTGGAGCTGACGAGGTACGGTCACCCTCAGGATCGCCGCTGTCATTCATTTACATACTTTAAACCAGTTTTTGACACATTTCCTCATCCCAGACTCACAATGCGTTCAGGAAGCAGCCCTGAGGAGGTGTTACAATCTGTTTATTTTTGTTTCCAGTCTGCAGTCCCTGAATGAGATCTTAGCGTCCGGCTCAAAAGAGGACAGCAAGGTAGCTGTGGAGAAGCAGGTAAAAAAAACAACAACACAAAAACAACATTTGTTTGTATTTCTTTTAATTTGACAGCTGATAGAAATGCAGAGCTAAAACGGTCCCGTGATGATGTCCTCACAAGCGTACAAACGTGCTGTCGTCCCCGCCCTCAGGTGCAGGAGGTGAACGCCCAGCTGCAGAGAGAGAAGGAGGCCGAGGTCCAGATGCGGCAGGCGGCTCGCAGCGCCGAGCAGGCCAGCGGAGGAGGAGGAGCCGGGGGGAAGGGCTGGAACGAGGAGGACCTCCAGCTGCTTATCAAAGCCGTCAACCTGTTCCCTGCTGGGACCAACGCCAGGTACACACACTCACAGACACACACACACACACACTAAAACAGCTTCAGCTCTGCGTCCGTGTGCTCAGGGTGTGTTCAGGCTCAACGTTTAGTGTTGGTCATCTGTGTTTCAATCAGCACAGATGAATCTGAGTTATTTTCATTAATGCTAATATTGAGGCAGCATAACTCGCTTTAACATAACAGTTGTTCAACTGTGTGATAAAAGCAAATTTGGCAGATATGTTTATTGGTATATTGGGATCAAAACTGGATATCATGACAGATTCAGACCCTGGTAACCATGGCAGCCATTTTTCCAAATAGCTGCCAGCAGTTTGTTTAACTTTCCTCTCCAGGACGGGTTGACTGAATCATTCAGTAGTAGGGTTACAAATTGTACGCACTTGATCGGTTAATTGGTCAAATCAACAATCGATTAACCGATTATTTGAAAAAACATAAAAACTTTGTTCTTTTCAAACAATACCAAATGCGGGTTTTCCTCAGCCAAAGCTCACAGCCACATATTGCATATATTTTGACAACATTTCACAATGTATCGATTTAATTTCACGTTCGATTAAATTCTTAACAATCGAATAATTGATCATCGATTAATTATCATCCCTAGAATATCAATCCCGCTGGTCTTTCCAGACGACTTCAGTAGCATATTTAATGGCATGAGTGCATTTACATGGCCTATGCTAATATATAGCTCCCTACTCTCTAACACAATGGTGCGTGAACAAGAAAATATGAGAAACTGGAAGGAAAGAAAGGAAGTTTTAATGACACATTGATGCTGCGCAGTGTTTGACAGTCATCTATTGAAAGAAAAAGTCGACTGTTAATTGTTTTTTTTTCCTTTTCTTTGTCCAGATGGGAAGTTATTGCCAACTATATGAACCTTCACTCCACCTCGGGCATGAAGAGGACGGCCAAAGACGTCATCAATAAAGCCAAGAATCTCCAACGGCTCGGTGAGCTCAGATATTAAATACCAGTTAGCATCAGTGTAGTTGTGTGTGTGCTAACAGTCACGGTTAAATGAACCCAGCTGAGTTATTTTACATACAACACAGCTTATTAATGCTAATTCAGAATGACTATTTCAGACCCATTCAGTGAAATGCAGAACAAAGTGCAGCTTCTGTTACTGACCTCCAAATCTTAGTTGATACAAAGTTAAATATATTTCTGTAGTGTAACGGCATTTTCTTCCTGCAAGTCAACAAAAACTAAGTGATGGGCTGAATCATAAAAATGTCAGTCTGCAAGATTTTTAGGGATTCTTAAAACTTTCGAACATGTTGAGGTAAAATACACAACTCTTTGCTCAGATGAGATTAAACTGAACCAATGTTGCTTTCAAAAAAAGCGATGGTTGAAATTGTTTTTATTTACAGAGGAAAAAGATATAGTTAAATTAACATTTATTAAGATTAGAATACTATTCTCCGTGCTGTTTTTGGCTGTTTTGATGCAGTAAAAAGTTAATCAGTCCTGTTATTATCACCTCTATAGATCCAGTGCAGAAGGACGAGATCAACAGAAAAGCCTTTGAGAAGTTCAAGAAGGAACACGGGTCGGTAGCGCCCACCATCGACAACGCCGTGCCCTCCGAGAGATTTGATGGTGAGTCTGCGAAAAAGACCAACAACACACCAGTTTCCAGTGTGGAGAAAATAATTCCTCTAGTGGTGTGTTCCCACTGACTGTTAACATACAAACATTATTGAACATTATACTGTGACATTTTTGACACCCTATATAATGATATTTCTAATAACATATATTTTTATATTTTTTTCACTTAGTATACTCTGAATTTTATTGGTATACATTGAACTAATTTATACTAACTATGGCTTTTTTTTTTAGTTTATTATGACATTGTTTTTAAACATTGTACTCTGACATTTTGTGAATATAATCATGATTTTTACAACATATTCACTTTAATTCTGTTAATGGCAAACAATACCCTGGCAGTTTTTTCTGCCATATTAAAGTATGACTTTAACATACTTTACTGTGGCATTTTTTTGACACACCATGTCGTAATATTTCTACTGTGACATTTTTGATAGACTATTTCAGATTTGAATTTCAGGAAGTTATGAAATGATGCATACTGCCTGGGCCTGTTGTGCATGTAAGCCTGCTCAGGAAACAGGAGATGTTTAAGGAATTCATAGTGAGGAAATGTTTGACAAATATAAAATGAAATATTATGGTAAAAAATCCCCGCCTCATTGAGTCGCTGTGTTTCATCCTCCAGCCTCTGGCAGCGACAGCAACGCCGCCTCCTGGACCACCGAGGAGCAGAAACTTCTGGAACAAGCCCTGAAGACTTATCCTGTCAGCACACCCGAGCGCTGGGAGAAGATCGCTGCTGCCGTCCCAGGACGGAGCAAGAAGGACTGTATGAAGAGGTACAAGGTAAGATGACCCGGCCAGCGCGGACTAAACAGCAGAAATGTCTGTCACTGCAGTGCTGGACTGACACGTGTCCCTGTTTCTCTGACAGGAGCTGGTGGAGATGGTTAAAGCCAAGAAAGCTGCACAGGAACAGGTTGCAAACAAGAGTAAAAAATGACAAGAGCCACAAAGAATAGTATCTGTTATTTTAACATTATTGTGTTGGTCTTTATTTTATAATAAAAATTAAAGGAGGAAAAAATACTACAGACGATACTTAAATACTGTGTGTGTGTTTGTATGCTGTACAGATGATGGGTTATGTGTTCCCAGAGGCGGTCTGTTCAGGTTCTCATCCAGAACATCCCGCTGCGGATCTGGTTGTAGTCTGGCAGCTGTTCGATTGGACCTGAGACAAAAACAGAGAAGTTTAATGTCAGCTGAAGTGCATTTCACTGCTTTCAAAAGGAAAACGAGTGTGTTACACTGCGGGCTTATTCTTTAAGTCTTAGCTTAGTTAGTCTTAGGTTTCTGTTGGTTTCGATGAAAACACTGCACTCATGCAAAGGGCTGCGAGCGCGACATCACAGAAACTATCCACCTGCTGTAAATGCTGGAGGTGTTTTTGTTTACAGTCTGTCTGAAGGTGTTCACAGATCTCAGCCAGTACTTTGCTGAGCACAGTGTTTTATTAATCCCTGCCCACCTACAAGAATATCAGTTCAAGTGTCCGCTCTGTTTAAAATGTTTTCACAGCTTTACCTCACTGCGACGTACGTGCTCTTAAAAGCCACCAAACGCCGCTGAAAAACAGTGATTTTACTTTACTCTTCTACTGCTGCCTTCATCAGTTTGTTTGTGTTATTGTGTGACTTTGGCGTTTTAAAGGGTTAATAACTCAACCTCAATACAGTTTTCTTACACATTTTTCAACCAATACATTTCCATGACTTTGAGGCAAAATTTCAAGACCATTGATGCTTATCTGTTGTTTTTTATTGCACATTTTAAAGACAATTTTATTTCTTTACATTTTAAAGAAAACTTGCTGTGAGTTTGTTCTCCTTAAAAATCACCAAAATTACCCTTTATCACAGCCAGAAACTGTAAAAACAGAAAAGATTGTTGGATTTTCAAATGTGACTGTAGTTAAATACGTCATATGTTACTACAGTTTTGTAAAACAAAATTCCATGACTTTTTCCAGGTCTGTCACGACTGTACAAACCCCGTCAGTAGCTGTTAGAGGCAGCAGTAAAGCAGCCGCTCCTGTGTTTGCAGGTTAAATGACTGTTTTGTCAATGGAGTCTTGCCTTAAAAGGAGCATAAATAATAACTTCATTAGCCCATCGAACAGCCATCAGTGTGGTAAAACGGTGAAAATTTGGTGTACAGTGAAACTGAAATTGATCTTTTTGTGGTTTGCAGCTGCTC
>NW_024699316.1:0-343 GCF_008729295.1 Plectropomus leopardus | reverse complement strand
GGATTGTGAGACTGATTAGAATGATGACATGTTATAACGCTGTCATAATTTAAGATCATTTTTCCTGAATGGAGAATGGTGCCCCTTTTACTTTAACGAGTGCAAAGTCCAAATTTTTACGTAGTTATTAATATCCGCTACATAATTGGTGCCCCGTGTGAGGGGTATAGTACATCAATGTTTCTCTCATGAACGAATATAAACAGATCATACGTGTTTGATAACAAAAACGATTTTGATGAAAGCAAAGTCATGACACCTCATCACGATCTCATTTGATTGCTAAAACAAATTTTAAACTGTGTTTGCTGTCTCTGGTGATTTACAAAGAAAAACGCATTGC
>NW_024699314.1:0-288 GCF_008729295.1 Plectropomus leopardus | reverse complement strand
CTGAGTGTTGTTCTGTATAATTTCAGTGTTTCCCAATATTGGATGCGGAGCTCAGGATTGTCAGTTTTTCTGTGTTTTTGATTTGATTAATTTTCTTGTTTAATTTTAATTTGAATTTTTTGAGTGTTTTTCTCAGATGTCTTCAGTCTGTGGCAAACCCCTTTTCACTGGTTGACTTTTTAGATTTGTGATGCTGAGACTTTTTCAGATGGGATAAATGTGCAGCATTGTCAAATACGTGGTTAATATCCCGTACAGCCTGATTCAGACCGTTGTTACTGTGGGGAT
>NW_024699313.1:0-913 GCF_008729295.1 Plectropomus leopardus | reverse complement strand
ATTAAACTTAAGCACATGGATAGAGAAAGGGATCACTCACCTTAAACACATCATTCACAATAACACTCTGGTTCCACTTCCTGTCCTGGTCCAGAATTTCGGCATCGGGAGCCATCAATTTCTACAGTATTTGCAGGTTTCAACATCAATTCATTCTAAACTGAAAAACAAGAATATAGACTTAGACCTTCCCCCTTCAGCTTCTACACTCATTAATATCTCTTTACTTTGTGACAAAAAAAATGCCGACTTGCAACTTATACAGTACAATGCACACCTGTTGCACTGCACACCTGTCCAGCACTTCTGGAAAAACATCACAGACATTTTATCCCAAATCATGAGCCACCACATGCCACTCTCCCCCACCTTGTGCTTGTTAGGAGACCTATCTTCATTAAAACTGGACAACACACACAGCCGTTTACTTCTCCTAGTGCTAACTATCGCCAGGAAAACGATCCTTAATGAACTGGAAATCACTGAGCTCCATACACATCACACACTGGAAAAACCTGATTATTGACTACATCTCCTTAGAAAATACAAACTCCTCTGACAATAATCACAACCGTATCTGGCAATCAGAACAGAATCAGAACAGCCACGGGGGGGGGGGGCAGAATCAGTACAGCCACAGCACGAGCACAACAAAAGGCAGGGTCGCAGCATCAGCACAGCTATCACCACGGTCAGGCACAGTCAAGGTTACGGCCAGGATCCAGGGAAACTAGGAAACAAGGGAGCAGGAACGCTCCCGAGAGGCAACAGGATTAGCGTAGTGCAGTTCAACAGACCCAGGCTCTGTAATCGCGAGCCCCAGGTAGTGAGAGTACCACATGGCTATCACAGAGCTAAGCTAATCCTGCAAATGGCAATGCAGTTAACAGACATGCATGATTTCTGATGGCAG
>NW_024699312.1:0-255 GCF_008729295.1 Plectropomus leopardus | reverse complement strand
CGACGTCTGTCGATTTTAGACAGATATATAAAAGCCGATATTTTTTTGTTTTTTACTGCATAAAATATCATTTGGCTGTAGTTTCAACAGTCTAGGCACTGACTGTGGTATTGCAGAACAAATTAAGGCATGTAAAGTTGATTAATTTATCATTTTGGCTGAAAAACAGGTGAAGTGGTCCCAAAACAGGTAAAACCAGTATCGGCAGCGACGTCTGTCGATTTTAGACAGATATATAAAAGCCGATATTTTTTT
>NW_024699311.1:0-707 GCF_008729295.1 Plectropomus leopardus | reverse complement strand
GATCATAATGAAAAGAGACACAACTCACCTACTTACTTGTCACCTAATTACTCTGAATGTGTGAAGGTAAGTCAGAGTGAAACTGGACGATACAGGTCTACCTGTTACAGGTAGGTGAAGTAGATAATGTAGTGGAGGTCAGTTCACTCTGCAGTTACTTAAAATTTACACCTGAAACAATGAAGCACATCCTTTCATCTTGGAACATGTATTTACATCTAACCTGTTGCTCACGTGTCATCAGAGCTTCCCTGTTGACGCACACAGTTAGATTAATCAAATGCTGCATGTCAACCATTACAGGTTGTGCGGGTGATATCATACAGCACGTTTCATGGCAGGCACACTGGCAACTCATATTTACTGAGAAATCAGTTGTCATAAACAATAACAAAGGCATAACATGTCAGTCACAATCATTTACTCTTTCTGTTGTATGGCCGCTGATCTTGTCCTGTCTGGGTTAGGAGCTCCCGAATTTCATTGTATTTCCAGTTTGTAGACATTCGCGGCAGCTGTCCTGCTTCTTTGACTCAACTGCTGGCATTATGTTGGTGAACACTGTGTGTTCACCAACATAATGCAGAATCAAAACGTCACACCTCCCAAATCCATGGTCACGTCTTTCTGGCTTTACATTTAAACTGACCTCATTTAGTAATTGCTAATTAGCTAAATGTCAGAGGCGAGACCACTTTGTCCCCACT
>NW_024699310.1:0-318 GCF_008729295.1 Plectropomus leopardus | reverse complement strand
CATAATATAGAAAGTTCCAAAAAAGGCCACAAACAGCATAATTTGGGATGTGGATACAATGACCCTGCTGTAGTGGGTGTGGTTATGCTCAGCTTCAGTGCAGAGATGTGGGAATGGTTCAGGGGAGCTGTGTGAGAGTTGACTGACACTGATGTTTTATGTTGGTTGATGCTCTCCTTTGTGTCTCTGCAGAAGCATGATGGAGCCGGCTGACACACACACACACACACACACACACACACACACACCGCACAGCAGGGAGGCTGTGCTCCTTACTGGAGAAACCTGAGTTGGACTTTGGTGAAAATTAATCTTTTG
>NW_024699309.1:0-386 GCF_008729295.1 Plectropomus leopardus | reverse complement strand
TTGTACCTCCACCGCTTTGCTTTCTGCCTAGCCTTCACCTTAGCGCCAGCTCTGCAGCCCCGGTACGGCCGTCTCAGCTCCTCTGGTACAAAGCAAAAGCTGCCGTTTTTCCCCATTGTCCGGAGAGAGAGCAGCTGTCCCCTTGAATAAACAAGGTTATTTCTTCCAGGAGATAAAATATCCATCGGATATAATAAGAACTGCCCAGTATGTGCAGCATAAAAGTGAAGAGGAGGAAAAGTTTAAAAAAAAAAAAAAAAAAACAGCGATGAAAAACACAAGTTAAACTACAGAGCTACTGGTGAGGCTGCCACTCGCGTCAGCGCCGGAAGTGACATGTGGGGTTCTCATTCACTTGTTCTTTAACCACATACACTGTTTGTTCC
>NW_024699307.1:0-415 GCF_008729295.1 Plectropomus leopardus | reverse complement strand
CTTCCATCTTCCATCTTCCAACTTCCATCTTCCATCTTCCAACTTCCACATTCCATCTTCCATCAATTCTACAGCCATCTACTCAATGGCTGTAGACAGCCATTGAGTAGATGAGAATCTGGAATATTCCAAATTTCCATCTTAGACTCAGACTTAGACTTAGACGACTTTATTGATCCCCGGAGGGAAATTTAGTTGTCACACCAGCTTGGCACGTAAGACATACAGAGACATACATAGGAAAATAAGAAGAATAATAGAAGATAAAAATAGACATAAATATATAAAAATAGAATAAATAGAATGCTGAGGTAGTGCAAAAGAATACTGAGGTAGTGCAAATGCAGTGGTAAGGTGCAATCTGATGATGGCAAGGATACACATGAGCATGGTAATGATGACAGCAGAATAAGGG
>NW_024699306.1:0-1650 GCF_008729295.1 Plectropomus leopardus | reverse complement strand
CTTTAGAGCTAGAAGTGTTGACTGCTGAAGCACAAAAACTGTTAGAGCTCTTTCGTGTGTGTGTGTGTGTGTGTGTGTGTGTGTGTGTGTGTGTGTGTGTGTGTGTGTGGCAGGTGGATTCCTCTGCTTCAGGAGTCATGTCAGAGAGGCTTTTCCACAGTGTTAAGATTTAATAATAGATCTGAAATGATTTGTTAGTTAATAGTAGTTGGGGATTAAAAGAATACTTCACCCTCCAAATAACCATTTTTTATATCAATTACTCACCTTGTGTTATGCTGAATTCCTGAATTCCAGACAAAAACAGTAATTTTATGTGGCTGAACACAGAAGCTGCCGGTCTACCGTTTCCTCGGTCAGTTAGTTTGTTTGTGTTATTGTATGACTTTGGCGTTTTAAAGGGTTAGTTCAGATTCACCAAAGTCATACGACAACACAAACTAACTAACTGATCGAGGCAACGGTTGACCAGCAGTTCAAGTAGTAAGCGAAGTAAAATAACTTTTTTAGTCAATGGAGTCTGGCTTTGAAGAGAACATAGATAAGTTTGAGTTTCCTCGAGTTCTCTGTCGAAAAGTGCTGTTTGTTTGGGAAGAACTGAGCAGACAGCTGGATATATGAGACTTGGTTTATGCTGCACAAATTGTGTGAGAGTTTGAAAAAAGATGTTTTGATATAGTTTTGCTGTTAAATGTGGACCCCTGACTTAAACACTTGAAGAATTTCCTCGCTTTTTGCATCCTTCGTTCACCTGTAGACGTTCTAAAGTTTTTTCACAAATCCCGCGTAACACAGGGTGAGTAACTGATATACAAATAGACATTGTATATCAGACTTTAAGTAGTCCTTTAAAAAAAAAATCATTCTTGACCAAATGTGTCCCAACTGCAGTAATAAAGACGATCCTGAAGTATCAGACCACAGAAAGTAAGAATGTAACAGAACAGAGACGTTTGGCAAGAAACGAGTATCAAAAAAAAATCTAAACAGACAAAGATGAGGCAGCAGATAGAGGGTATATTTCGTGGTGGGCCCTGTCGTGGCCTGGTCTTGCCTCTGTTTGGTTAAATTATGTGGAACTCATTTGACGTCTGCATTCAGTGTGTCAGGTATCCACTGCGGTAATTATGCAATTATGAGCCTTTATTCTCTTACGTCCGACTGTACACCCCCACCCTCGCACCGGCAAAATGCCTCAATTAGAGTTTTTTTTTCTCTCCTGCCTAGTCATTTCTCTGTGCTGCTCACATGGGTCCACTGCACTTAATCTAGCTGTATTTTTTATTTTTCTTGAGTGTGCTTGGATGGGTTTTGGGTCACAGTGCCAGAGCACAAGGGCATTGTGGGTAGCTGTTCCTCCTTTCAGCCCCCCCTCAGTCCTGGGCACTTGAGCCTTTGATGTGTCTTATTAAATCATTTTAATGCATGTGAATGGGAAACAATTAATATTTTTTTGCTTACACTGAATGCAGTGTGTGTGTCCATTTGTTCCTCTTTTGCGTCCCATGGGAACAGCAGTGTGTGCCGAGGCTTGTGTCACAAGAAACACACACACAAAAAAAATCGCAGATCAAACAAAATCACACTCATGCTGCTTATCTGCCACCTCCGCCAGTCATTGTCCCGCACATGTCTTTATCAGGGACAGCG
>NW_024699305.1:0-609 GCF_008729295.1 Plectropomus leopardus | reverse complement strand
AAATTTACATGTTTTGGTCTTTTTTGGTCTTTGTTACCACTTTGTAGGCAATTACATGTCTCTACAAACCATAATAAGTCGTTTTAAGCCATTTTTGGGCGACGTCAAAATTTGACTTTTTTGCCATACTATAGCATGCGATTTTTCCCAATTTTTTCAACATGCTAAAGTATGCTGTTTTTGGCCTTTTTTGGTCTTTATTTCCACTTTGTATACAATGACGTGTCTTTACAAGCTACAATATGTCGTTTTTAGCCATTTTTGGGGGATGTTAAAATTGGACTTTTTTGCCATACTATAGTATGTGATTTTTTGCCTTTTATTCAACATGCTAAATTATCATGTTTTTGGCCTTTTTTGGTCTTTGTTTCCACTTTGTATACAATGACAAGTACCTACAAGCCATATGATGTCATTTTAGCTATTTTTGGGACATGTAAAAATTTGACTTTTTTTTTTCATACTATAGTATGCGATTTTTGTCAATTTTTTCAACATGCTAAATTTAGAAGTCTTTGGCCTTTTTTGGTCTTTGTTTCCACTTTGTAGACAATTATACGTCTCTACAAACCATAATAAGTCGTTTTTAGCCATTTTTGGGGGATGTCA
>NW_024699304.1:0-653 GCF_008729295.1 Plectropomus leopardus | reverse complement strand
GAAAAAATGGACAAAACCCACATAGTATAGTATGGCGAAATATCTCAAATTTTGACATGTCCAAACAATGGCTGAAAAACGTTTATTATAGCTCCTAGAGTCGTGACATAGTATAACATGTCAAAAAATGAGTCTACAAAAGCAAAAAAAAAATCATAATATAGCATGTCGAAAAAATGGACAAAACACACATAGTATAGTATGGCGAAAAATCTAAAATTTTGACATGTCCAAAAAATGGCTGAAAAACACTTATTATAGCTCCTAGAGCTGCCTCATAGTATAACATGTCAAAAAAAGAGTCTACGAAAGCAAAAAAAATCATAATATAGCATGTTGAAAAAATGTACAAAACCCACATAGTATAAGCCACATCATAGTATGACATGACAAAAAAAGAGCCTAAGAAGGCAAAAAAAATCGTAATACAGCATGTCGAAAAAATGGACAAAACCCGCATAGAATAGTACGGCGAAAAATCTCTAATTTTGACATATCGAAAAAATGGCTGAAAAACACTTATTATAACTCCTAGAGCCACGTCAAAGTATAACAAGTCAAAAAAAGAGTCCAAGAAGGCAAAACAAAATCATGATATATCATGTTGAAAAAATGGACAAAACCCACATAGTATAGTATGGCGAAATATCTCA
>NW_024699303.1:0-670 GCF_008729295.1 Plectropomus leopardus | reverse complement strand
TAATATCACACACACTCGTATCGCTCTGCACACAAAATGAGCATTTTTGACAGAAACGGTGATTTGATGTATATCGTGATATATATCGGTATCGACTGATATGCTGAAAAAAATTAGCGTGATGAGACTTTTTTCCGTATCGCCCAGCCCGACTGTGACGGCAGTTTTTATGGCGCTTAGTTTTACACCTTCAGACTAAAAACATCTGTCCAGAGGGGAGGAACTAAAACTCAGTGACTAACCAGAGAGCTCGGTTTACACCACGATGACAAAAACGTCTGTGTGTGTGCGTGTGTGCGTGCGTCTTACAGAGTTGTTGTCCCAGATCTTGAGCGTTTTGTCGTCGGAGGCAGAAACCAGCAGGTTGGAGTCTGAAGACCAGGAGACATCAGAGATCCCCTACACACACACACAGACACACACACACACACACACACAGACACACACACACACACACACACAGACACAAACACACACACACACACACACACACAGACACAAACACACACACACACAGACACACACACACACACACACACAGACACAAACACACACACACACAGACACAAACACACACACACACAGACACAAACACACACACACACACACAGACACAAACACACACACACAGACACACACACACACACACACACAGACACACACAGACACA
>NW_024699302.1:0-298 GCF_008729295.1 Plectropomus leopardus | reverse complement strand
GGATGTAACTGTAGAATGTTAAAGTAATAGAATGTTGTGATGTAAGTGTAGAATGTTAAATTTCTAGAATGTTATGATGTAACTGATGTATGATGTAACTGTAGAATCAAAGTGGTTCAGGATGTTTTCATAATGGAGAAGCTAACATTCATTCTTAGGTTTGAACAAGATAAGTTTGAAAGTTACTGGAAAATCTGGATACACTATCTAGCAACTTAAAGGCAAGAGGCTGGGTAAAGTGATAAAACCCCCTAGTTTCTGACTCCACTCATCTGGTTCTGTTTTTTTTTTTTTTTTT
>NW_024699301.1:0-342 GCF_008729295.1 Plectropomus leopardus | reverse complement strand
AACCTCCAGCAACAACAAGCGCTTGGCAGACCAGCACCGAACATCAGCTCCACGATATGAACCAGGTCAGACTGTTTGGTTGTCCTCAAAGCATATTCCTATAAAGGCAGATTCAAAGAAGTTGTCACCTCGTTATCTGGGCCCATTCTCTATTGAGAAGGTTATCAACCCTACCGTTGTCAGGTTACGGCTCCCCAGTTCAATGCGAGTCCACCCAACTTTCCATGTCTCCCAGCTTAAACCTGTGGTTGTCAGTTTTTTCCCCTCCCTATTGTGTCATGTTTGTCTCAGTCTGTCTGTGTTGCTGGGCGTGGACTTCTGGCTCTCTCCTCCTGCCTCTGT
>NW_024699300.1:0-493 GCF_008729295.1 Plectropomus leopardus | reverse complement strand
CGTGTTGATCGCGTGGTAACACTTGCGGCCCCAGCGTGCTCGTGGTCCCCGGTGCGTGTGCCTTTCCTCGGCTTTGTTCCCCGTGCTGCAGCTCGGTCCTCGGCGTCTCGCTGTGCGTGTTCACCCTCTGTTTGGTGGCTCTATTGTTCTTTGGTTTACCGCCACAACACAGGCGAGGCTGATTACTCCGACTCAGTGATTGGGGGAGAAAGTCATATGATCGTGGGTGGTCATGGCAACGGCAGGTGGGTGGCGACAAGTTGTTAAACATGCAGATACACAGCAACCAATAAAATCATAAATACACAGCAAATAACAAAATCACAGCAAACAAAGTATAAAAATATAAAAATACAAGGATAAAACACCACACCCCTTTGTGCCGGATCACAGAAAAAAGTCATACCAAGGCATGTTGATGGCATTTATAGTATAGCCTGTTGAAGAAATTGCCTAAAAAGTCAACATTTTGAGTGTTTTAGGCCAAGTTTCG
>NW_024699299.1:0-305 GCF_008729295.1 Plectropomus leopardus | reverse complement strand
GTTGGATCACGTGACAGCCGCTACTTTCTGACCCAAACAGCTGACCGGCGGCGGATGAAAAATGTAGTGCCAAAGGAAAAAGCTGTGTGAGGGCGAAAATACTCTAAATACAGCGTCCATTTAGATATTGATATTGATTTTTTGGTAGGTCTTTTTTTAAAGTGGCTAAAACACGTTTTGATACCAACCCTGGGGGGTGCGCGCAACGTGTGTTTCTGCAAACGGGAGCGCGCAGACCAGCAGCTGTACAGACTGTACATCAGTGTCTCATACAGCCCCACTTCAAAAACACACAACTGTCCTTT
>NW_024699298.1:0-745 GCF_008729295.1 Plectropomus leopardus | reverse complement strand
AAAAACCTAATGACTCTTCAGCTTCTGAAGCCCCTTATCAGTCAAATTTTCCTTTACTCAAAGCAGGAAAATTAATTGACAGATGTTTCGGGCCTATACTGTCTACCCAACACCTTGAGGTCAAAAGCAACTTTAAGTGGGTGGGGCTTGTAGAGTGAACCCCTCCCCCTCCAAAGGTAAGACATGTCTCTGTGGCGCAATCGGTTAGCGCGTTCGGCTGTTAACCGAAAGGTTGGTGGTTCAAGCCCACCCAGGGACGTTTTAACCTTAAATAAGTATTAACCAAGGACTTATTGACGTCATTTCCAAGGTCAAAGGTATGAGAATCTGCCGGCAAAATGATTGGGACACATCGTCAAAAGTCATTTGGCCTTGTGTGCAAATAAAGCAGATTCAAAGTGGAAGTCTAACAAAAAATTGTATTTACAAAAAACCTAATGACTCTTCAGCTTCTGAAGCCCCTTATCAGTCAAATTTTCCTTTACTCAAAGCAGGAAAATTAATTGACAGATGTTTCGGGCCTATACTGTCAACCCAACATCTTGAGGTCGATAGGAAATGCAAGTGGGTGGGGCTTGTAGAATGAAGCCCCTCCCCCTCCAAAGGTGAGATACGTCTCTGTGGCGCAATCGGTTAGCGCGTTCGGCTGTTAACCGAAAGGTTGGTGGTTCAAGCCCACCCAGGGACGTTTTAACCTTAACTAAGTATTAACCAAGGACTTATTGATGTCATTTCCAGGGTCAAA
>NW_024699297.1:0-567 GCF_008729295.1 Plectropomus leopardus | reverse complement strand
TCTCTCCGTCAGATTCCTGTCAGCTCACAGTCGACACAAACACAGTAAACAGAAAACTCAAACTGTCCAAAAACAACAGAGAGGTGACGTATATGAGAGAGGATCAGTCATATCCTGATCATCCAGACAGATTTGACATCTGGCCTCAGCTGCTGTGTAGAACTGGTCTGACTGGTCGCTGTTACTGGGAGGTCGAGTGGAGAGGAGGAGTTAATATATCAGTGAGTTACAGACGAATCAGCAGGAGAGGAGACAGTACAGACTGTTGGTTTGGAGGAAATGATCAGTCCTGGACTCTGAGCTGCTCTGATGATGATGGTTACTCTGTCTATCACAATAAGAGACGAACACCCATCATCACCTCCTCCTCCTCCTCCTCCTCCTTCTCCTTCTCCTCTGTCTCTGGTAGAGTAGCAGTGTATGTGGACTGTCCTGCTGGCTCTCTGTCCTTCTTCAGAGTCTCCTCTGACTCTCTGATCCACCTCCACACCTTCAGTACCACATTCACTGAACCTCTTTGTCCTGGCTTTGGGTTCTGGTTCTGTCCTGGTTCCTCAGTGTCTCTGT
>NW_024699296.1:0-322 GCF_008729295.1 Plectropomus leopardus | reverse complement strand
CGGCCTTATTTTCCCTCTTTTTGGAGGACACATCGCTACTATCCTTCGCGGCCTTCCATTTCCCAAGATTCCTTGCACACCGGTTATTCTCAAAACTCTTTTGTCATCATGGCAGCACAGAGCGGAGATCGGACCGCAGATTTCACATTCAAATGTAAGTGAAAATTAAACGCCAGATATGTTAAACTTTGAGGGACCTTAAACTAAACAAGACCAATATCAGCTTTGGAACTGAACATTTCTTCACATCTCATAAAATATAACTGAAAAATCCTCTTTGATTAACAATAGAACATTTGTTGCGTGGCTTTGTGAGAAGTGT
>NW_024699295.1:0-2246 GCF_008729295.1 Plectropomus leopardus | reverse complement strand
AGCATTTTCCCTCTCAGTTTCAGCTCCGCGGATCACTGCAGATAAAGACTGCAGATCAGCCTCAGAGTGACTTGGCCTTACGTCTCTGTGTAAACCACAGCACGAAAGAGATCACAACTGTAGACGCTCCGAGAGGCCCAAACACCTGAAGAGCCGGGAACTCCCCCTATAGATGATGAACATAAACAGATAACCTTAAATAATCTCAAGATTCACCATCACCAAGGCTAACGGGATACTTAAACCCCAAAAGGACCACTTGTATTTCAGTTACTCAGCGCAGTCGTGCATGCCTCCATGGTGAATAAAGATTTCAAAAACTGCAAACATTATTGATGAATTGGAGTAAAAAGTGTCTGCGTGTAACAACAGCAAAAGTACAGCAAAAGAAACTCACGACTCGTGCAGTAAAATCCAAGTCTCCTGTATTCAGTCGCATGCTCTGTACTTCCCAAACAGATGGAGCTTTCCAATGGGGAGCTGAAGTAAAAGTGAAACTTATATGTGCTCTTTAAAGCCAGACTTCATTGATTTTACCTTACTGAACACAGGAGCTGCTGGTGTATCACTGCCTTGATAAGTTGTTTGTTTGTGTATTGTGTTGTATTAAGTCACACAACAACACAAAAAATTACCATTCAAAGTAGCAACAGAGCAGCAACTCAAGTGTTCTGTGAGGTGAAATGACTGTTTCTGTCACTGGAGTCTGGCCTTGAGGAGAGCCTGGATTTAGTTTTTCTTCTCCACTGGAAAAATTTATATGTTTTGGAAGCACTCAGCATACAACTGAGTAAATGAGACTTGGATTATACCACAAGGCGCATGTGAGAGTTTGTTTACAGATATTTTGATATAGTTTTGCGAATTGTTACACATGAATCCCTATAACTTCAAATTCATCAGGAAGTTTCTCCATCTTTGGAATCTTCGTTCACTGGAGGCATACATGAAAAACAATATTTTCTTCACAAATTAAACACATCATGGGGTAAATAACTGATATACAAATGGTCATATAGGTAGTGAAGTATTCCTTTAAATACATAATGTGAATAATTCAGATAAATTTGCAGAACTTACCTCTCGAAGACACTTGTATCCATGATAGTTTCCAGCACAGCTGCACTCAAAGAAGCCGGGGCCATAGGGCGCGCAGAGCGAGTTCTCCGGGCAGTTAAGGGCTGAGGATTGTTGATAGTTATGAGATAAACAGTTGTCGTGTATTACCAGAAGGCTACTGCAGTTTTAGATGTTATGTGTCTGAATGGAGTAACAGTATCATATGGTAACTCACACAGCTGTCCAGTCTGGTTGCACATATCCCTCTGTCCTTCACAAAGACGATTTCCCGCTTTGACTTCCACCTTTTTCCAGGATGTGTTGCCCCCTGGACAATCTATGTCTTGTGGCAAAATCCTGCAGACGCACAAAAAAAGATAACAAAGATATAAAACTTAATACTTGTGAGCATTTTTCATAGTTCTTTTTAACCAAATACTTACATGTAATTTAACTCAGTAAATCCTTGAAATGCCGTGTCACTGATGTTGGTGATGGAATTGAGTGAGAGATCTCTGCAAAGCAAAAGTTCAAAAAGTAAAAAACTTCTCAAAGACAAATAGTTCCATCAAAATACTGCAAATTAATAATAAATAGGATGTGTTGCTAATACTGAAAGTGCTCTAATTATATACGTGTGTGGGGTTAATTTGGTTTAATGCTCTCCTTTCTTTCTCTGAAGAGTAGCTGAGGAGTTGTAGTCCTTGTAATAATTTTATATGCTGGTAGGAACATAAACTTTCCTAACTCTTAATCTATCAGCTTTTATAATATTCTGAGAAATCATGGACGTATAGCATGTGTCCTTGAGTTCAGCAGTGCAGAAGTCTACAACAATTACTCAAAACGTGCAGGAGTGATGAGCACAGATCTTCTGAGAAAGTGTCCAGGCAGGTTCTTTTGTTATTTGGTTTCTACACAATACTGTATGTTTTGTGAAAAAAACCTAGCTACTGTACATACATTATTAACGCTGCTGATGCTCCCTGAAGATCCTCCAAGTGCGTTAGTGAACAGTTGGACAGATCCAACCTGAGACAAACAAACAACTTGTTGAAACATTAAGACTTAGACTTAGACTTAGACACGTTTATTTATCCCACTTGTGGGAAATTAACTTGTCACAGCAGCCGTGTGTACAGAAAAAAATATATAAAAATATCAATATATACAAAATATAAAATATA
>NW_024699294.1:0-335 GCF_008729295.1 Plectropomus leopardus | reverse complement strand
GGCTGCAGAGACGTTCCTTCACATGTACATGCCCGGGATTACACCATCTCTCACTCACATACAGTGCAATCCCTCCTCCTTTCTTCTTGCCGCTGCCAATCACATCTCTGTCTGCCCGAACAGCAGTAAACCTGGGTATTGCAACGCTGCTGTACGGAATGTGAGAGTGTAGCCAAGTTTCCGTGAAGCACAGAAAACCACACTCACAATATTCCCTCTGGGTCTTGACCAGCGCCCCGAGTTCGTCCATCTTATTTCCAAGAGACCTTGCGTTTCCCATAATGATCGCCGGGACCGCCGGCCTGCGTCTTCTCCTCTTCTCCCTCCGTCTGGCT
>NW_024699293.1:0-675 GCF_008729295.1 Plectropomus leopardus | reverse complement strand
GCGGAGCTGCAGTGGCTTCACCAGTGTTTCTCTTTGTGGCTGAACAGACATGTAGAAATGTCCTATTAAGATTTGTGAAACATCATGTAGCTTTAATGAAGAGACTGAACAGCAGAATTCAAAATAAATATATAAGACTGTGTGTGGAAAAGGCTTTTTGTGTGACAGAACTTAAATGATTAAATTATAGAAATGTGATGGCATGTTTAAGGGTTAAAAATCACAGTTGAGGTGTTTTGTGGATTTGTTATTTTTTGGTATGAAATTTATCACCAACTTGAATGTTTTTGTGGTGACAAGAATGCTCTTTAGATGTTGTATTTCTGCTTCATCATGACCCAGATTTTTTTATCTTCCATCAGATTAAATCAAGAGGAATAAATGCCTCACTGAATCACTTAAGACAGATAAATCAGTATTGAGAAAAAGACGTTAAAATAAATTAATCCAATCTGCTGGCTCATATGATATATTTATTTTTATTTTTATTTCCTTTATTTCTCCCATCAGCACAATGACCATGTGGTCACAGCCTTCCTTAGTACATGATTAATGCACAAATAACTGGCGTATGTTAATGTGGGATACGTATGAATTAAGGTACATTACTTTTCATAGGAAAGAAAATCCGGTTATGGTCCCCAGATGATGACCTGTAACATTTTTAATTTGAGT
>NW_024699292.1:0-402 GCF_008729295.1 Plectropomus leopardus | reverse complement strand
TAGTTTGGCTCAAAAGGCAGCTCACACGCAGCATGCTACAAAAGGGACAGCGCCTGTTAGCACAAAGGCTAACTAGCTAACTCAGAAAGTGCATTATGCCGTTAAATGTACATTTCGGTGCGCAACAGTGCCGCGACTCACTTGTAACTCTTCACAATAACATCTCCATGAGTCAAAGTGCACTTATGCTTATACAGGACAGTAACCAGACAGTAACACACTTAATTTGTACAGAGTGCTGGGTTCCACAACTCACCTCGGTCACGTCTCTCATTAACTCATCCAGCCATTACAGCAAGTGGAAACAAACACTATATACAAACTCTGTTACACAACGATAAATGGCTCAAACTTTTTCACACTACAGAGAATGGGCCACATTTGTACATTGGATGATTTAAA
>NW_024699291.1:0-776 GCF_008729295.1 Plectropomus leopardus | reverse complement strand
CCCCCCAACTTACATTTAGAGGTTATACAGCTTTTTATTTGTAGGTATTTCCAAAAATTAACCTTCCCCTCCGATTTAAATTTTTGGATTAAGTCCTGGAATGATATAAACACTCCATCTTTATACAAGTCTCCTATCGTAAGTATGCCACTTGAATGCCACCGCCTCCTGTACACAGGTGCTTTCCCAATACAAATACTGGGATTGTTCCATAAGGAGGTATAGAGCTGTACATATTGTGGTATATTCAGGATGCGGTGTGCTTCCATCCAAACCTCTCTAGAGTGATTAACAATTGGATTTCTTGAACCAACTTTCTGAGTTATTCTCTCTTTTAGAGTAAAGGGTAAAGATAATTCAGTCTCAATAATCAACCAATCTACTGCTGGGACATGTCTTATTTTGACAATTTTGCCTTACTATAGCCTTGCCTTTTCGGTCATTTTTTCAGCATGCCATATTGTGTTTATGTATATGTTTTTGGCCGGTTTTAGAACAAACTATGCCATGGCGTATCTTGGCGCGCTATTTTATGCTGTTTTGAGGTGTTTTCAGCTGTTTTTGGGACATGTCATATTTTGACAATTTTGCCTTACTATAGCCTTGCCTTTTTGTCCATTTTTTTGACAGACATTATTTTGCTGTTTTTTGCCATTTTTGCAACAAATTATGCTATGGTGTGTCTCGGCACGCTGTTTTATACTGTTTTGAGGTGTTTTTAGCTTTTTTTGGGACATGTCATATTTTGACAATTTTGCCTTACTATAGCCTTGCCT
>NW_024699290.1:0-408 GCF_008729295.1 Plectropomus leopardus | reverse complement strand
GACCATACTCCCCCCGGAACCCAAAGACTTTGGTTTCCCGGACGCTGTTCCGATGGGTCATGGGAATAACGCTGCCAGATCGCTAGTTGGCATCGTTTATGTTCGGAACTACGATGGTGTCCGATCATCTTCAAACCTCCAACTTTTTTGATAAATGAAAACATTCTTAGCAAATGCTTTCGCTATCAAAAAATTTCACCTCTAGCCAACAATACGAATACCCCTGGCCGTCCCTCTTAATCACAGTCCCAATTCAGAGAGAAAACCCACAAAATAGATCCGGAGTCCTATTCTATTCCTAGCTGCGGTATTCAGGCGACCAGGCCTGATTTGAATACTCTAAAAGTAAATGCTTGGACCCCAGGGGACACTCAGCTAAGAGCATCAAGGGGGCGCAAAGTGGTAGGG
>NW_024699289.1:0-299 GCF_008729295.1 Plectropomus leopardus | reverse complement strand
TGGATCAGCTGCAGCTTCAGTCTGAAACGTGGATCAGTCTGGTTGTGTGTGCTGGTCTCAGGTTGTTGTGGTTGTGTTTTCCATCACGCTGTCAGAGTGGTGCATGATTTCTCCTCATCGACCAAAACACACACTGATTAACACAGTTAACCCCTTACAGACCGTTATTAACCCTGTAGAGACTGGTTGTTATTAACCCTGTAGAGACTGGTTGTTATTAACCCCTTAGGGACAGTTTGGTACATTTTAGGCTCTATTCTTTCTTCATGTTTTGATAATGTTGGCTGTGTTCGTACATA
>NW_024699288.1:0-589 GCF_008729295.1 Plectropomus leopardus | reverse complement strand
GAAAGAGTTTTACCTTCAGATAAAGATCATTTCCGCTGTGTTGATACGGGCCTGTTTCCTGCTTCACAGAGTCAAACTCATGATGTTGCAGCAAACCTCCTGAGCCTGGCCATCCACTCATCCTCACATCAATTGTGTGTGTGTGTGTGTGTGTGTGTGGTGGTGGAATTGCCACTAAGTATACTTTACCTGATGGTGCAACGAAGCACGCCGTTTACCTGTGAGGAGTTTTACAGCTGCACACTGTAAGGAAAAGTGACCCACCAACCCCAAACCTGCACCATCACTCATCTGCAATGGGAATCCAAGCGGCCATGTTTTCGGTCGGCCTGCCCAACTCGGAGAGTGTTGCCTGCACGCCCAGGTACAAGTTGCCAGGTCTGCAGCATCACTCCTGCTCCTTCCTCCCTCCTTGCAGCGGGCCAGAAGCAGATGGCTCGTGGCGTTCCAGCTGCTCCCCCGGTTCCTCCGTCTCCATCTCAGCCTCCTCGCACGAGGCTGTTAGAGAGAGGGGCAGAGGAGGAAAAGGTACAAACAAGTCAAACAACTTCAGTGAGAAGAATGAGACAAGTCATTTGGGTTGTGGCAG
>NW_024699287.1:0-506 GCF_008729295.1 Plectropomus leopardus | reverse complement strand
GCGTAAAACACTAAAAATATTGATTTTTTGACCGTTTATTTCAACTAGATATACTATAAACTGCCTCAACATGCTGTACTATGACTTATTTTAACATTTTGGGAGATGACTTTTTTGACAATTTTTCCTGAGCTATAGTACTTTTTTTTGCCATGTTGTAATTTGACGTAAAATGCTAAAAAAAAAAAATTGACTTTTTTGACCGTTTATTTCAACGAGATATACTATAAACTTCCTCAACTTGCTGTACTATGACTTATTTTAACATTTGGAGAGATGACTTTTTTGACAATTTTTCCCGAGCTATAGTACTTTTTTAGCCATATTGTAATTTGGCATAAAACACTAAAAATATTGACTTTTTTGACCGTTTATTTTAACTAGATATACTATAAACTGCCTCAACATGCTATACTATGACTTATTTTAACATTTGGAGAGATTTCTTTTTTGAAAATTTTTCCTGAGTTATAGTATAGCTTCTTTTGCCATATTGTAATTTGGCG
>NW_024699286.1:0-241 GCF_008729295.1 Plectropomus leopardus | reverse complement strand
AATCATGGCAGAAATATAACAGTTTTCTTTTTGCTTTAATTGAACTTCAATTAGTTTCAACCAGTTATTATATAACTCACCAACTACATAGGTTATCATGTTTGATTTATCAGTTCAAGTAATTGTAACAATAAAACAAAATAACGGAACAGGTAGTCATCTGGTTATTCAACTATAAATACCTGTAGCAGCCCTAATTTCTGTACCCTCAAACACTAAAAAATACAAATGTAATGTTCAA
>NW_024699285.1:0-386 GCF_008729295.1 Plectropomus leopardus | reverse complement strand
TTTACTTTTGCTTGTCTTACAGTGTTTATAAACATTTTAATTTACAATGTCATGCTACAGCTACTGTTTCAAACATCACAAATGAACTTGAAAAATGTCAGTGTTATATGTTTGAAGTAGGGCTGGTGTTACATGCCATTTTGTTTTGTATTGTTATTTGTCCTGACATGCTTCACCTGTGTGTGTGTGTGTGTGTGTGTGTGTGTGTGTGTGTGTGTGTGCGTGCGCGTGCGCGTCTTTGGTTCAGGTGCAGATCACTACTGATCAGTGCCTGATTGTACTGATTAAGAGGAGTTGTGGGCTGAGGCCAGAGGCCATATCAGTGGCTACATGCCCTGCTCATTTCTCTCTCTGACTCCCTGCAACCAAGACCCTTTTTGTTGTTG
>NW_024699284.1:0-1843 GCF_008729295.1 Plectropomus leopardus | reverse complement strand
ATTATCAGATAATTTTCCTGTGATTTTTTTTTTTTATTATTATTTTTTATTTCCAATTTCTCACTAATTGTTGGGCTGTATCTTGTTAAATTTCTCATTTCCTTCCTTTTCCTTTTCCTGTGATTTTAATAGAAATCGAAGCAAGTTGCTCAGGTTCAAAGGGGTTAAACATCAGTCAGTTCTCCTGAAGTGTATGATTGACAGCAGAGCAAAAGTGTGTGTCTGTGTGTGTGTGTGTGTGTGTGTGTGTGTGTGTGTCTGTCTGTCTGTCTGTCTGTCTGTCTGTCTGTCTCTGTCTGCTTGCAGCAGCAGCTTTTTGTTTTCCCCGTCCTGATTGTCAGGTGTCCCAAAGGCTCAGAGTGGTGTGGTATTCACGGTGGTGCAAAACCACAGCTGACAATGATGTCTGGAAAAAAGCACAGTCACTGTGCATGCTCTCCCTCTCTCCCTCTCTCTCTTCTTTTTTTCCCCAATTCAATAGGCTTTATTGGCAGGATGTACAGTAATACTCTACATATTGCCAAAGCATATTTAAATGTAGAAAACACACACACACACACACACACACACACACACATAAAAGAGAGCATTAGTAGTCAGGTGGACTGCTGAAACACTTGTTTGGGTTTTTACTGCGGTGCTGGCCTCACTTATGTTTGGATTGGATGCTCTCTAAAAACACTACCAGTCTCTGACAATACATAATATCAGCCCTGATGGACTCTCAGCTCCACGGTCCATTTAATGTGCTGAGTGAACCAGAAAATGAAGTTATTTTGGCAACCTGGTGAGCGGTGAAAAATCACCTCTGCAGCAGTGCCATGTTCAACTTAGTTTTTTATTTATGAACTAATTTTAAAGCCAGTGTATAATTATTTGATTATAGGAAAGTGGTTGGCCTTGTATAACACAAAGAAAGAAAAGCCTCTCTTATTCCTCACTCGTTCTGGTTATTAATTTCTCCTCTGTGTGATATTTGGAGGGAAACATGTTTATTTTTCCACTCTTTCTTCAGTGCAGATTGTGATTGAATTTTGTCTTTTAACTTTTCTACGAGTCTCTGAAAATGCAGTAACCTCCATTGTTTGTAAAAACTACTTATTCCAAGATGCTCTGCATGCATCAGGGGTGCAGAGAAGGAGAGGCATTATGCCACAACATGACCCAGAGATGGGGAACTTTCTCCTGAAAATACAAAGAGGATGAAGTGAGTGTAAGTGGGTTCACATCCTCATGACTGATGTGGATCAGGGAGGCAAATGTGAATGATTTATAATCAATTTTCAAATATTTAAAGGTGAGTTTTCAGCCTATTCCAGAGTCAGGACTGTCTTTTGTGTGGTGGCTTTGCTCCTCTGAATATCTTTTTGAGGGATTCATTCAGTTGTTTCCATAAAGTTGGAGAGTTCACCTGATTAGGACGCATCCTGTGAGTTTCTTTTCAAAGTAAAAGCAGCAATAGGTACTGGCAACATGTCAACAACAAATTGTATTTACAAAAAGTAGCATCTAAACTCTCTATTTATTCTGGAATTGTGTGTTTCCTACTCTTGAACATATTTATATTATTCAGGACTGGTTTCAATAAATCGACCAACATGCTGATTTCTGCTGATATCACAAACAGATATATGTTTTATATATTTCTCTTTCGATGAAGTAAACATGTAGCTGTCCGCTCTGCTCTCATTGTCCGACAGGTGACTCCAATCTCTTCTAGGGCACCAAAATGTCTCGATCTGGTCCTGATACGGTCATTTATTAGCGTGCTCGCTGCCTGCAGTAGCCGCTGAACACCGGTGTAAGCGGCCGCCGTCTCCCTCCTTCTACTCTGTGTGTGTGA
>NW_024699283.1:0-642 GCF_008729295.1 Plectropomus leopardus | reverse complement strand
ACTTTGGCAAAAAAAGCTCAAAATATTGACTTTTTGGACAGTTTTTTTAACTGGCTATACTATAAACGGCCTCAACATGCTGTTCTATGATGGTTTTCAGTATTTGGAGCAATAACTTTTTTGGCCATTTTTTCCTGTGCTATAGTATGGCTTTTTTTGCCTGAATAAACTTTGGCCAAAAACGCTCAAAATATTGACTTTTTGGACAGTTTTTTTAACTGGCTATACTATAAACGGCCTCAACATGCTGTTCTATGATGGTTTTCAATATTTGGAGCAATAACTTTTTTGACCATTTTTCCCTGTGCTATAGTATGACTTTTTTTGCCTGAATACCTTTTGGCATAAAACGCTCAAAATATTGACTTTTTGGACAGTTTTTTCAACAGGCTATACTAAAAACGGCCTCAACATGCTGTTCTATGATTTTTTCAGCATTTCGAGCAATAACGTTTTTGACCATTTTTCCCTGTACTATAGTATGGCTTTTTTTTTTTTTGCCTGAATAAACTTTGGCAAAAAACGCTCAAAATATTGACTTTTGGGACAGTTTTTTCAACAGGCTATACTATAAACAGCCTCAACATGCTGTTCGATGATGGTTTTCAATATTTGGAGCAATAACTTTTTTGACCATTTTTC
>NW_024699282.1:0-556 GCF_008729295.1 Plectropomus leopardus | reverse complement strand
ACCCACACCAATAATCATTTTCGACGTTATAGCAGTCATGTCATGTACCAGCAGTGACCTACAGTGACCTCCTGCTTTGTCACTGGTTGATGGAAAAATAAAAACCCTTTCCACCTCTCAATCAATCACACCTCCCTCCTCCTCCCCTCCCTCCGTTTCCCCTTCACTTGTTAAGAGCTCAATGGTGCGAAAGACAAACAGGAGCACTCCGTCGTCCTGAGGGACACATGATCAGGTCACTGTGGAAGTGTGTGAGTGTGTGTGCGGAGGTGTGTGTGTGTGTGTGTGTGTGTGTGATGGAGAGAGTTCAGTACGTATGAAGACGTGTGTCATTTATGCATGAGTGTATCTGTTTGTGTTTTTCACTGTGTGTGTGTGTGTGTGTGTGTGTGTGTGTGTGTGTGTGTGTGTGTGTGTGAGAGAGAGGTCAGTGCAGAGCTGACAGGTTGTGAGCTGTGGCAAGGTCACATGGGAGAATACAGCTGGGAAAAGATGGATGGATTGAAAGGAGAAAGAATCTCAGGAGGCACTTGAAGCAAAATGTGTGTGTGTGTGT
>NW_024699281.1:0-464 GCF_008729295.1 Plectropomus leopardus | reverse complement strand
TAACCACGGATCTGCTGTCACGCTGTATCCACACCATCCGCTCCAGATATAGCATACCTCACGTCAACCAAACTCTAGAGGCAATGTTCATTCTCGCCTTCTTCCGTTTCCTCAGATGCTCAGAATTCACTGCTTCGACCCTTCGAAACGATCCACGTCGGCACGCCTGCCTCTCGGACCTTTTTTCTCTAACGACACCATAGTTATTTTTAAAAATAACCAAAACCAACTAATCTAGCCAACCCACTCCTGTCTTCTACTTTCCTTGCTAGTGGTCCTTGCCAGGCCCGCCGATAGGGGGGGACAAACGGGTCTGCTGTCCCGGGCCCAGGGAGAGGGGGGCCCACAACTGGGCCCCCATTAAATTGTGGAATTAAAAAAATTGTCAGAATAGTGGAAAACTATTATTTCAATCACATTACAGTTTTTTATTTGTATTCTCCTAGTTGTCCTTGAGAAATAGT
>NW_024699280.1:0-910 GCF_008729295.1 Plectropomus leopardus | reverse complement strand
GATGACATGTTGAGCCGCATGTCATCCCTCAACCGCTGGTTCTCGTGGTGGTGCCCAGCAAATGTCCAGCAAATGATGTGGGCTTCATTAATAATTGGCACTCCTTTTGGGGGAAACCTGGTCTTATCCTGAGGGATGGCATCCATCCCACTTTGGATGGAGCCGCTCTACTCTCTAGGAATCTGGCCGAGTTTATTAGAGGCCCAAAGCCATGACAAACCAGAGTTGGGACCAGCGTGCAGAGTTGCAGTCTTACACGCTATCTGAGCTTCTAGCACAGTCACACACCCATAATGCAAATGTTATAAAAACGGTGTCTGTCCCCCAACCACTTCATTTGTTTAAAGCTAAAATAAATAAAAGGGGAGTTGTACAAAAAAATCTCCTAAAAATAATACATCTCCTGTCAAACAGCATCATAACAGGAGAATTAAATGCGGACTCTTGAATGTTAGATCCCTATCAACCAAGGCTCATTTAGTCACTGATTTAATATTGGATAACCATATTGATTTATTATGCCTCACTGAGACCTGGCTTTGGCCTGAAGAGTACGTTGAATGAATCCACTCCTCGTGGTCATATAAATAGTCACGTTGCGCGGGACACTGGCCGAGGAGGGGAGTCGCTGCTATTTTTGATTCAAGCTTAGCAATTCACACTAAGGCTAAGCTAAACTATAATTCATTTGAAAGACTTTTTCTTAGCATTTCTCACCCATCCTGAAAACCCTACAGCCAATTCTTTTTGTTATAGTGTACCGCGCCCCCGGCCCATACTCTGAATTTCTATCTGAATTCTCTGAGCTTATATCAAGTTTCGTGCTTAAATCAGACAAAATTATTATTGTAGGGGATTTTAACATTCACATGGATATTTATAGTGATAGCCTTAGTTCTGCTTTCTCCAC
>NW_024699279.1:0-994 GCF_008729295.1 Plectropomus leopardus | reverse complement strand
GGTTAATTCAGGACACCACAGATGAGTGTTTGCCTTCCGTCATCCTGCTTCCACATAAATGCATGCATGATGTGTTTATGTACTCTGGTTCAGATGATCCGCCCCGCAGGCTGTGTGAGATAAATCAAAGAGGATGCAAGATGAAAAAACACAAGAAATAAAAACACAAACCTTTTACTGACACATAAGATGATTTATTCTCTGTTTGTTTCTTTCTTTTGTTATTTTTTCTTCTGTGAAGGCTAAAAATTGTTCAAAGGAAACTCAGTTTTTGGTTGAACCTTATGAAACGTGAGCAAAAAAGCTCTTAAAAAAAAAAAAAAACACAGGAAGAGAGCTATGAGCAAGCTAACAAGAAATGGCCAAAAAAAATTGCAAGAAATTAGTAAAAAGTTGCAAAAAAATTTCTTTGCTCAATCCAAGAACTAGACTCACAAAAAAGCAAAAAACAAAACAAAAGCCCAAACAAAGCCATTAAGACAGAAAAAAAGAAATTCATTTAATACAAAGAGCAAAAAAATTCTGAAAAATTATCACGAGATGAACGCGTTGCTAAAAATATGTAATCACTTATAACCTGTTGGAATCTAAAGCAGTAATATATAAAGGTCATTATTTTTCTTTTTTTCCATTGTGTCTGTGTTTGTGACACATTTAAAAATACATGAAAACCATTTTTGTTTTGGGTTTTTTTTTTTTGCCTCAATAGCCAGCGTACCTTATGTTATTTTTAATCATATGGTCTATAGGTCTATAGCACCTTGACCTCTGAGCTCGTGTGTGTTAATCAGGAGCTGAAGTTAAGTATTATTAATGCACACAGTGCCACAAAACTCGTGCACACGTTACATTATTAAACTGCAGTCAGGGACAGAGAATCTCTTTCCTTTTTTTTCTTTTTTTTTTCTTGTTTCCAATGTACACATAGTACCACAGCGAGTCTATCTCTCTGTGTGTGTGTGTGTGTGTGTGTGTGTGAGTGAGAGAGAGAGTT
>NW_024699278.1:0-543 GCF_008729295.1 Plectropomus leopardus | reverse complement strand
GGACAAGGAAACATTACGAAAATAAATAAATAAATAAAATAATTGTTCCTTGGGAAGATTAACACAGGAGAGACCTTCTTCCAAGATTTACAGGTGTCTTTACAGTGAAAATAAAAAGCAAAAAATTAAATGCTTAAAAATTGAAAAAGTTTATGAGACACTGCTCTGAAATGGATAAGGAACAATTGTGAAAATAAAAATTAATAATCGTTATTCTGTGGGAAGGTTGACACAAGAGAGACCTTCCTCCAAAGTTTACATGTGACTTTACAGGGAATATTATCCAAATTATACAAGTGAAAATTCAGTTGAAAAAGTCTAATGAGACACCACTGTCAAGTGGACAAGGACCAATTGTGAAATAAATAAATTAACAAAATGATTATTCCTTGGGAAGATGAACACAGGAGAGACCTTCTTCCAAGGTTTACAAGTGCATCTTTCCAGAAAATATTATCCAAATTATACAAGACAATTCAGTTGAAAAAGCACAATGAGACACCGCTCTCCAGTGGACAAGGAACAAATATAATTTTTAAAATA
>NW_024699276.1:0-652 GCF_008729295.1 Plectropomus leopardus | reverse complement strand
ATAAGAACTTAACCAGATGTCTCTACAGTCCAGGCAGATTTTTATTGACGTTTATGTGTGGTTCTGAAATATGAGAAAACAATAAAGAATGTACATTAAAACGTGTCAGCACAATAATTACAGCATAATACTTACACAAGCCACGGTATGTCAATGTACACAGCATTGACATTTACTCTGTATACACACATATCCAAGATAGGCATATAGCTGTAATAGAAATAAGATTTAGCTACCACAATGCCACTACAGTGTGAACAGTGATATGAACCTTTAATATGTCACGTGTGGCTGCGTGTTGCCAGCGGTGCCTGTCTGTCTCAAAACTGCTTATGCATGGACGCCAGTAATTAGGGCTTTAAACCTAAGGAAGCATACAAATATGGCTTTACAACTGACTTCATGCACAACTTCTGTCAATCTAACCACATGATGTCAGGAATAAACAGAAACGAAACACAGAACCGTATTGTTAACACAGAGCTGGATAACAAGTCTCTCTTCCTCATTATCACGTTGTCAACATACACCGAAACGTTGTACACAGCATGCTACTCACAAACTTAATAGCAAGGCAAGTAGATTCACCATAGCGATAGAACAGTCTTAAGATACATTTTGGGTTAAACACACAACTGCAAAAAGTCCAAAA
>NW_024699275.1:0-320 GCF_008729295.1 Plectropomus leopardus | reverse complement strand
CACACACACACACACACACACACACACACACACACACACACACAGTGGCACACAGGGCTGTAATTAATAAAGCGTTGATATTAAAATGATCTTTTCTGCAGAGCTGCAAGAACGACCACATTATTCATAACACTTGTGTGTGTGTGTGTGTGGTGTGTGTGCATGTGTGTGTGAGAGAGAGCGCGATGACCACACAGCTGAAATATGTGCAATACCACGACCAATTGAGTGTGTGTGCCTAATGCCCTGATTTTCCATTATACGTAGCCAGCTGAGCCCGACAGAGCAGGATCATAAGTCTCACACACACACACACACAC
>NW_024699274.1:0-333 GCF_008729295.1 Plectropomus leopardus | reverse complement strand
CACACACACACACACAGACACACACACACACAGACACACACACAGCAGTCATCATACCTCCACACAGTCACCCCCCCCCCCCAGCCCCACTGCGCATGCCGGCTTGAAGCAATTAATCAGAGTATCATCTCATCACCACAAACAAAAGAGACACAGACAGAAGCAAAGGAGCTGGAGGAGGAGGAGAAGGAGGAGGAGGAGAATAGAGCTCCTCTTTACCTTAATCTGATGGCTCTAAAACATCGTCACCTGCTCAATGTCACCTGAGAGTCGAGCAGCAGCTCAGACACACAACAACCAGCTCCTTACATCTGACAGACATTTCTGTGCATT
>NW_024699273.1:0-4661 GCF_008729295.1 Plectropomus leopardus | reverse complement strand
TATTATAAGCCTTTAAATTTAACATTAAATTTGCACAGACATCATATTAACACACAACCCAAAGCTGATTTGGTTATTTAGGTTTGTAAATGTTTAGCAGTGAAAACATGAGACAGTGTGAGTATGTTTATCGGTCTGTGCTGACATCTGCTGGTGCAAAACACTATTACATCACTTCCATCAAATTATTTTATGATATTAAATGTAATCAAGTACTGAAAGTAAAAGTAAATGCTGGTAATAAAAAAACAAGCGGATAGGATTTTGAGAATTATGTCATCAGTTTTTTTGTATTATATGCCACCTTAATAATGGAGCCTATCACACACAAAGATAAACAAGGTCTTTTTCATCAAGGATCTAAAGACCAATTTTCAGTTTTTCCTTCCCTCCCATTTCTTTATTCATCTATCCCTCCCTTCCTCCCTCCTTCCCTCTTTTGTAGCAGGTAACTTAAATGCTTTGGGCAAATGTAGTGGAGTACAAGAATCCATTTTATTCAGTAAATGTAGTGGAGTAAAAGTGGAAGATGACAGAAATATGAAAACTCGAGTAAAGCACAGATACTTCCAAAAATTACTTATGTACTGTAGTAAAGTATTATTACTTTGTTACAATACACCACTGATCAGCTTTTGATAAGGATGTCCACTCAACATGTCCATTCTTCCTGTTCCACAGGGAAAAGAAAATTGAGACAGAAGCACACGAGCTGTCATTTGAACAAAATTAGCAATAAACTGTGACTTTAGTTCAACGTTGCGACTCAGGTGTAAATAATTTGTGATACCATGAAGTTATATTATAAAGGGATGTTCTGCCGATATCCTTCAGATCGGAGGCAACAAGTCCTGGTTGGACACTGACGCATGAATGGGGATCACCACAGGCACAAATTTTAAGAAAAGCAAGCACATCCAGAGGATGGACAAAGTGGGCTGGACAAGAGATCACACAAAAGACAGACAAATCGAATCACTACACTAGACTACTCGCCCATAATGCTGACCTGAATTACCAGCAAGGTAACAGCAGGTGGTCCAGGGGGGCTCTGTTGTGTGGCTGCACTGTCACAGCCTCCAGCAGGAGTCAGCACCAGCCTCAACATATTCAGCAGCAGCAGACCTCTGCTGTTACAGAACATCCAACTCCACAGAGATACACAGTCTCTCCCAAATATGACCGCCTGCTATCACGTGACCCAAGCTCCAAATGACGACACCTCATATAGATCATTTCAGTGAAAAAGACAGTAGATGCATTCAAAGAGTCATTCAACATGGCCTGGTTAACGTCCCCTTGCCATCAGAAGTGTCTTTCCAATTGTCTGAAAAACTGAAGAGTACTTTATGAGATGGACCCTCAAACATCATTCCCACTGAACAAAAAACACACTGACGCCTGCTGACATCTAGCTTTTTAATGCAATGAGAATGCGTATGATCTGCATTCACACCTGGGTCAAATGACTGCAGTAGACACAGGTTTTTATCACCTACGACCCCAATCAGCATAGATGGGAGCACAACACCCGCATGAACGCCCTGATTTCAGCTCCTTAACCAACAAAATGCAATGACGTGCCGCCAAATGCAGCTAAAAGCTGCAAAAGCTCATAAGTGTACCACTGATCTTAGATTATTTTGGTTCAAGGACAACACGGTCAACTTCACCGTCTGTGTGTTCAGCTGAGGTCAATTTAACTTGTTAAACAACAGAAGCAACTGTACCCAAAACTACAGTTAAATTGTTCCACAATCAGAAACCATAGATTACCAGAACCATCCAGGATGCCATAAACGCACACTGCAGCCAGTCAGGAAACGGGGACTGTTACAAAGCAGCAGCCTACAATGTAAGAAGACTCAGGCCAAACGAGAACAGCCCTACTGAAAACGGATAAGTCTTTCCTTCTCCTTCAAAAAAAATAATAAAATATGCGTTTATGATAACATTGTGCGAATGATACTTATGTACAGGGCTCTGCAAAAACTGAAAGCTCTGTAGTGTGCATAGCAGGTCAGTAGCTGGCAGTGTTACTTTGTAATGACGCACCACAGAAGAACACCATGCACATGAACAAAGCACGGCCGTGACGTCACCGTTCTCACAGGATCCTTGCACTGCAAATTTATACAGTGACAAAAGGGGTTGAGTTTTCAAAAGATTAAATCTGAAACCTGGTTTCAGGCCCCAAAAATGCTGTTGTCATGTAAAGTAAAGGCCAAACTGCAACAAAAGTTTAACATTTCATGAAGAACTGTTGCCCTGTAAACAGCGCCTCAAAGAAGGACTACATCACAGAGCACAGAATGAAGGAGCTGATGGGATCACATTTCACTGGAGTTGTATCTTTTTTTTTTTTATCTTTTTTTGACTAATGATTTATTGATAGATATTTTTTGGCTACTTGTACTGCTCAGTAAAGTCAATATTAAGCCTTGAGCAATTATTACACAGTTGCCTGATTGAGATTATTTGAGTTGGCCACGACCACTCTGATGTTTTACTCTTCATGTCTTTTTGTCCCGTTATTGTATTCATTCTGCAGCATAAGTGCCAGATTTGGAGGCTGACATTTATTTACATCTCAAAAGTCACATCATCATCCCACATTTCCTGTCTGATGTGAAACATGGCGTCCCCCCTCCACAGAGCAATGTCCCCGCTGTAAGACAGGCTGAGCAGGTGAGAGAAACTTACTTGTGAGCTTGTTGTGGCTGAGGACCAGCTGAGTGATGTTGGACAGAGTGACTGAAACGACACGACACATCAAGTCAGCACAGCACTGTGACTAACTCACCACTTTGTTTACTCATGTATCTTACTCTTACATCAGATTTCTATAAGGACAGCAATGAATAAAATACCAGTAGTCAAATGATTTTTTTTGAGTAAAATGACTGAAGTTAACAACAGGATTCATTGTGTATGTAATGACATCATTAAAAAACCTATTACAATAGCAACATATCATATACCTGCATAGAAAAAATATATTCTTGGTATACTTTATGTTTAAGTTTGCCTCTCAGTCCTGCAGAACGGAGTCATACCTGCAGGAGAGACTAAAGATAGCTTGTAACCTGAAAAAAAGCCTATATGAGCTGGAAACAAACACATTAATCTACCAGAACAATGGTAGATTAATGTGTGTGCAGTTTCACACTGATTCTTTGAGTATTTCGGCATGATGTAGTTACTGAGTCCTCAAACCCAGGAATGAGTTAGCATTTTAGCACACCCCAGTCCCTCATCTCAAGTGGGTTTTTTTGTTTTTGGTCAGAAGGCTGAAATAAGGTCTGTGGTTAACAGAAGGTGATGAGACTTTCACGTTTTGTTATATGACAGAAAATTCATCAGTAAATACCCCACATGTAATGCACTAGCATCTTAACCCACATGCAGGCCACTTTTTCCTGGTCTTGGAGGATATCCAGCTGGTCTGGTCTGTCCCCTGCCTCCTTTAGTATTTTATTTAGCCTGGGAATAAGCGTGTCTGTTGCTTCTGTGCAGGTCTATTGCTGTTATTTTTGCTATGTATGACTTTCATAAAGTTGGTATGAGTATGTTTACGGTGATTTTGTCATTGTGTGCTGGTATCCTGCAAACCAATTTCCCCACTGGGACAAATTAAGTATCTACCTACCTATCTATCTATCTATCTATCTATCTATCTATCTATCTATCTATCCATCCATTACTTGTGAACTGTAAAGCTTTAATGTGTATTAAAAAAGGTGATTGCTCACATGTGGCTAAATGAGTCTACAGAACATCATCACGCTGAGCCGCACCGAACGATGGCAACATTAAGTCATAAGATCATAGTGTGTAGTGTAGTTGTGCTTGTTTTCTTTGTAAAGCATCTTTGAATATCAAGAGAAGCGCTTTAAAAGTCCAATGTATTATTATTTTTATTATTATTATCATTAGTTTGTTAATAGCCAAACATTAGCTTTTGACCTCTGGTGACTGCTTTTAGGCCTCAAAAATCTTTTAGTGGTGTTCAATAATGAAGATTGTCTGGCTAAACAAAACATGTAGGTATCATAAACGTTTGTTTACTTAGTTTATTTTCTGCAACAATCAAAAATCCAATGTAAAATTCCCATAGGCTTATGGTTGAGGAAACCAGTGCGACGCTAACTTCTGTGAGGGTCTGAGGACAGAGGGATGTCGTATGCTGTAAAGATCTCTGAGGCAGTTTGTGATTTGTGATAATGGGCTTCATGAATAAAATTGACTTGATTGACTTGTGTTGGCCTACAACAAAACATCATCCCTGCAGCACTCAATTACCAAACGTTTTGGGGGAAATTTGTTAAATTTGACCCGGAGCAGCTGTGGCTTAGGTGCAGAGCGGAGTGGGTCGTCCTTCAATGAGAAGGTTGGTAGTTCGATCCCTGGCTCCTCCAGTCAACATGTCGACTTATCCTTGGGCAAGATACTGAACCCCAAATTGCTCCCGATGTTGCATCATCAGAGTGTGAGTGCGTGTGAATGGTTGCTGAGTAGCAGGTGGCCCCTGTTATGGCAGCCTTGGCCACCAGCATGTGAATGTGTGTGTAAACGGTTGAATGTGGCATGTAGTGTGAAAGCGGAGAGAAGTGGTTGGAAGACTTGAAAAGCAGTGCAGTCCATTTATCATTTTAGTATAC
>NW_024699272.1:0-203 GCF_008729295.1 Plectropomus leopardus | reverse complement strand
CACACACACACACACACACACACACACACACACACACACACACACACCTTGGCTGGAAAGTATTGCTTGCTGATTCTAAATAAAACATAAGTCCCTGTTTCCCATGAGAAGTCTACATTACTGTTTCTGCACAGGACAGCAAAGTTTGCAGCCATTTTAGAGCTGTCACTGTCTGTCTCTCTCTCTCTCTCTCTCTCTCTCTC
>NW_024699271.1:0-546 GCF_008729295.1 Plectropomus leopardus | reverse complement strand
AATTGGGATGTAGGGGATTTGTAGCTGGATCAGCTACCTCTCTCCTGCAAGTGTGAGGGTATTTAGGAGTGGGAGTGGCCTGTTTGAGTCTTTTTTTGTGTGAGACCATGCTGCCATCCAAGAAAGTGTGTTTGTTGATCCAATTCACCCTTATTTCCCTTAGCTTGAGTCTTGTATGTGAGTTGTAGTATATTGACAATTGTGGTGCTCAGGAAGGTAGCATCAGCACAGTCACTACCTGGAGTCTGCATAAATAGAGCCTGGGTCTGTTGAAGGTGGTATTGCTGTTTGGGCTGTGATAGCCAACCTAGCTAGCTTAGTTAGCTCAGTTTAGCCTCCTGGAGAATAGCCATGTGTTAGCTTAGCTTAGCTTTGTATATGTGGTAGCCTGTGGTATCTGTCTGTAGGCTGTGATAGCCATGTGATAACTGGCCTAGCTAGCATGGCTAGCGTAGCTTAGCCTTAGCCTTAGCCTTGTATCTGTGATAGCCATGTTTTAGTGTAGCTTAGCCTTGTAACTGTGATAGCTTTGTAGTAGTTTAGCTT
>NW_024699270.1:0-384 GCF_008729295.1 Plectropomus leopardus | reverse complement strand
ATTTTTCGACATACTATACTATGGCGCTTTCGGCCAATTTTTTCGAAACGCTAAATTATGATGTTTTTGGCCTTTTTTAGTCGTTGTTTCCACTTTGTATACTATGATGCGTGTCTACAAGCTATAATATGTCGTTTTTAGCCATTTTCATGACATGTCAAAATTTTATATTTTTCGACATACTATACTATGGCGGTTTCAACAATTTTTTCAACATGTTAAATTTTGATGTTTTTGGCCTTTTTTACTCTTTGTTTCCCCTTTATACACTATCACGCTTCTCTACAAGCTATAATATGTCGTTTTTGGCCATTTTCATGACGTGTCAAAATTTTATATTTTTCGACATACTATACTATGGCGGATTCGACAATTTTTTCAACA
>NW_024699269.1:0-893 GCF_008729295.1 Plectropomus leopardus | reverse complement strand
AAAAAAAAAAAAAAAAAAAAAAAAAAATCCCCAACAATTTTAAAGGAAAATAAAAACTACCAAAAAAGGTAAAAAAATGACACAAATGAAAAAAAAAACATTTTAATTTTTTTTTTAAGGCACTGTCCTTAAAAATCGGTGGTAAAAAAACAAAACAAGATACAGCCGTTAAATGTGGATGCCCCTCCCCTTCCCCAGTGATTTGCCATGTCTCCCCCTTTTTTGGCACCCCCCTTACTTTCTCATAAATAACGGACAGTCCCTTATAATGATAAAAAGCCCTGGATCTAATAATCTGTCCATTCTTATACTTGACCAGATGTCCTTAGTTAGATTCCACCACCTTTAACAAAAATACAAACTATTTCTATAACTATAGTCAATAAATTTTAGTAATAGCATTTGTAAAATAATCGGTTTCTGCTCAGTAATAATTACTAACAACTACTGATATTTTTAACATCACAATTCATATCTAAAGTAAAAAAAATCATTAAAAAAAAACAAAAAAAACAAGGATCCACCTGGACCCCCCTGAACCCCCAGAGTCCTCAAACCCTGTAGACGCCCCTGCACATCTCCACACTGATCAGCGGTCAGTGCGTGAGGAACATGCGTCCGTCTCGCCACCAGAGCTCGCATGTGAGCCACGACTGGACACACACATTCACTCACGGGCGCGTGCACACACACACACAGAGCGCGGGCAAAAAAAAAAAAGATAAGAAAAATAAAAACTTCCCGTTAGCGTCTCAAGCAGCTCGTGAGAAAGTTTACGAAACAGCACAAGGAGAGATCTGACCGATACCCTCCAAACACACACAGACACGCACACACACACGCACGCACACACACACACACACACACACACACACACACACACACACACACAC
>NW_024699268.1:0-229 GCF_008729295.1 Plectropomus leopardus | reverse complement strand
TATGGCGAAAAACGTCAAATTATGACACCTTCTAAAAATGGCTGAAAACCACTTGGAATAACTTGTAGAGACACTTGATGGTATACAAAGTTGAAATGAAGGCCAAAAAAGGCCTAAAACCTCATAATTAAGCATGTCCAAAAAATAGCCAAAAAGGCAATACTATAGTATGGCGAAAAAACTCAAATTATGACACCTCCTAAAAATGGCTGAAAACCACTTAGAATAA
>NW_024699267.1:0-477 GCF_008729295.1 Plectropomus leopardus | reverse complement strand
AGAACTGTAACATTCTAGTTAAATCGTAACATCCTAGAACTGTAACATTCTACAGTTACATCATAACATTGTAGAACTGTAACATTCTACAGTAACAGCAACATCCTAGAACTGTAACATTCGAGTTACATCATATGTTGCAAAATGAAGTGCAGAGGACAAAAACATCTTGCAGGCAGGGAATTGAGCTGAGAAATGTAGGCAGACGTTTATTGTCAGTCTCTAACAGAAAAAAAAACAACAAAAAAAAAACAAAACAACAAAGAACACTTAACAATACACTTTCTATAGTTACATCATAACATTGTAGAACTGTAACATTCTACGGTAACAGCAACATTCTAGAACTGTAACATTCTAGTTGCATCGTAACATTCTAGAGCTTTAACATTCTACAGTTACAGCAACATTCTAGAACTGTAACATTCAACAGTTACAACAACATTCTAGAACTGTAACATTCTAGTTACATCGTAA
>NW_024699266.1:0-476 GCF_008729295.1 Plectropomus leopardus | reverse complement strand
CCTTCATTCCCACTTTGTATAATATGACGCATCTCTACAAGCTATTCTATGTTGTTTTTGGCAGTTTTTTGGAGAGGTCAAAATTTGACTTTTTTCAACATACTATACTATTGCCTTGCTGTCCATTTTTTTGACATGCTAAATTACAAATTGTTTGGCCTTTTTTGGCCTTCATTCCCACTTTGTATACTATGACGCATCTCTCCAAACTACTATATGTCGCTTTCAGCCATTTTTAGGAGGGGTCCAAATTTGACTTTTTTCGACATACTATACTATTACCTTGCTGGCTGTTTTTTGTTTGTTTGTTTGTTTTTGACGTGCTGATTCATGTGATTTTTGGCATGTTTGGACCTTCATTCCCACGTTGTATAATATGACGCGTCTCTACAAAGTATTCTATGTCGTTTTTGGCATTTTTTTGGAGGGGTCAAAATTTGACTTTTTTCGACATACTATACTATTGACTTCATGTC
>NW_024699265.1:0-377 GCF_008729295.1 Plectropomus leopardus | reverse complement strand
TGATCATTATTTCAAGATGTGGTGACTGTAATTCTTCAACCCCGTTATGGACACTTTGGAGGCTCTCTGAATATTATCATAAAATGTATTTCTAAAGAAATCAATATTTTCACATTAATCAGATGTCCCCCATACTAATTCAATAATTTTAAATAGAAAAATGTCATTTTTGTCTCTTAAATCCTGAAATGTAACTAATAAGTGAAAGCAATCTTGTCATTTTTCATGAAAAAATTTAGTTTAACTAAGAATTGTAATCAAAATCAATGATCATATGAAAGCGCTCAATATTTTAGACACAAATCAGCAAACATTAAATTATTTTTTCAACATTTTAAGAAAATAATTTATGAAAATGTAGGTGTGACGGGGTTGAG
>NW_024699264.1:0-982 GCF_008729295.1 Plectropomus leopardus | reverse complement strand
TTTTTGGCTATTGTTGTAACTTTCTATGCGATAGCATGTCTTGGCAAGCTATAATGAGCTGTTTCGATCTAGTTTGGCCTGTTTTTGGAACACGTCAAATTTTGACATTTTTGCCTTACTATAGTCTTGGATTTTTGGTCATTTTTTTCGACATGCCAAATGATGGTGTTTTGGGATATTTTTGTAACTTTCTATGCTATGGCATGTCTTGGCAAGCTATTCTAAGCTGTTTCTAGCTGTTTTGAGCAGTTTTTGGGACATGTCAAATTTTGACATTTTCACCTTACTATAGTCTTGGATTTTTGGTCATTTTTTCCACATGCCAGATTATTGTGTTTTTTGCTATTTTTACAACTTTCTATGCTATGGCTCATTTTAACAGGCTATTCTAAGCTGTTTCTAGCTGTTTTGAGCAGTTTTTGGGACATGTCAAATTTTGACATTTTTGCCTTACTATAGTCTTGGATTTTTGGTCATTTTTTTTGACATGCCAGATTATTGTGTTTTTGGCTATTTATGCAACTTTCTTTGTGGTGGCGTGTCTTAGTAGGCTTTTCTAAGCTGTTTCCAGTGGTTTTGAGCTGTTTTTGGAACACGTCAAATTTTGACATTTTTCGCCTTACTATAGTCTTGGATTTTTGGTCATTGTTTCGACATGCTAAATTATGGTGTTTTTGGCTATTTTTGTAACTTTCTATGCGATAGCATGTCTTGGCAAGCTATAATAAGCTGTTTCCAGTGGTTTTGAGCTGTTTTTGGGACATGTCAAATTTTGACATTGTCGCCTTACTATAGTCTTGGATTTTTGGTCATTTTTTTGACATGCCAAATTATGGTGTTTTTGTCCATTTTTGCAACTTTCTTTGCAATGGGGTGTCTTAGCATGTCTTTTGGGACATGTCAAGTTTTGAAATTTTTGCCTTACTATGGTCTTGGTGCATCTGTCATGTCCCTCCCCTGTAGGTCAAACTCGACTTTGTCG
>NW_024699263.1:0-820 GCF_008729295.1 Plectropomus leopardus | reverse complement strand
CCCCAACATCAATGTCGTGCGCCACCAAATGCGTACGACTAGGTGTAAACAGACACGGATACCGTTGTATCAGCCCCACCTGTCAGGACTAGTGGTTGGACCCAAAAGCAACACAGAGACCAGACAGAGTCTTTCACAGGCTTTATTAACAAAAGCAAGCAGAATCACTGTCTCAATAATGTCCAAACAGGAGAATGTCCACTTCGGAGATTCTCCGAGCCGATCCTCAGAACGGGCCGAACCGATGACGTGGTTCGGGCTGGGGACCCACCGGGAAAGCAGAGCAGGTGAGTCGAGCCGCACAGAAGAGTTAACTTCAGCAATGGCGAAACTCTCCGGAGAGCAGACTCGCTCAGTACCTCTTTTCCTCTGGAAGCAGGGAGGAGGAAGGCGCAGATCAAACTCGGTGTCGAGAATCAGAAGGCAGGTCGGATCACCGGGGCAGAGACAGAGCAGGTTAGTCGGGGACGGACAGAGTCGGCAGCAGGCAGGCAGGCAGGAACAGAATGCTGGAAAGTCTCTCATCAGGAAGAACAATCTGGCACTGAGGGTGAGACACAGGGCAGGTTATACAGGCGGGGACAGGAAATGAGCAACAGGTGGAGGTGGTTACTGCTGACGAGAATGCAGTCAGGCAGAGGGAGAGAGAGAGAGAGGGAAGCACTGCAGGTGAAAGAAATCAGGCTGATTAGGAGAGAGGTGTGTGAGGAGAGGCTGCAGAGGAGCAGACGTGAAACCACCAACTGCTGTCGTTAAGGCCCATCCAAATGGCTGAACAAGCCATCCAGATTTTGCAGAGTCTCTGAGTTTTTAAGGTGAC
>NW_024699262.1:0-1679 GCF_008729295.1 Plectropomus leopardus | reverse complement strand
TTCTATGATCTGTCACCTCTCAACATCACCAAAACATCCTGAGAATGTTGTAGTTATAACATTACCTCTTAGTCACCATTTAACCTTATAGGGACATTATTGAGATGATAAATGTCATTAAAGCATTCTTTAAACATTAGATTTAAATGTTTCTTTAAAACATTATGGCAACTTATAGGTAATGGTAGCCAGTGTTGTGGGAATGTTCCCTGCTAGTTTGGCTTTAACCAGGTCTTTAAATGTAGTGACTGAAAAGCTGATCTGTGCTGTCCCAGTGTTACTACCTCGGAGCCAGCAGTGATGCAGCCTCCCGCGTGACAGCGTCCGTGTCTCGACCTCTGGCCTATCACGTCCCCATCGAGAAGATCTGCCGGCGCCTCAGCAGCACAGACACGCAGATCTGTGAGCTCAGATATGGTATGTTTAAATACACCACAAATACTGGCCGTTCAAGTGTGTTTGGACTCAATGTGAAGCCAGTTTCTGTGATGTGATTGTCTGCAGAGCCTCAGCTGAAGGATTTGAGCAGCGACGGACTCAAAAAGCTCAAAGTCTTGGAGCTGAGGAACATTTTGGCCTCGTGGGGAGAGGAGTGTCGAGGGTGTCTGGAGAAACACGAGTTTGTCAGCCTGATCCAGGAGAAAGCACCGCTGCATGCTCACAGCACGGAACTATGAGCAACAATAAAAAGATATAATAGTGTTGGCCAGTGATTTTTCTTTATCATCTGTTAGTTTTGGATCAGGGGACAAAAAAAGAATGAATTAAAGAAATAGCGAATGAGAACCGAGTTAAGAAATTAACCCTTAGTGCCCACTTTTATATCAAACACTCATATCGCTGTGCACAAAAAAGGCTTTCAAAATCGAGTTTTAAAAAATATTATCAATATAATTTTCTACTTTCATTGATTTTTTTAACCATCATTCCTAATCAAAAATATCCAATATTCATTTATTTGCAGAATTTTATACATTTAATTCCCATGTTTTTATCATGATGGCGCAATGTTTTTAGATGAAAATATATACATACACACACACACACGTATATTTTTTTTATTTCATTTTTTTTTCAATGTACTACATGCAAAGTTTATTAATTTATTTATATTTAATGATGACAGTCTGGAATATGTCAATGTTTGCGGAAACATTGATTGTGACAGTGCACCTAGTGGAAATTTCAAAGAATAAGTCCAGAATGACACCCAAAAGTAATACCATACATGTTTTTATGACTGTAGGATCAAAAATGTCAGTCTGAATGGTTTTCAATGGAGCATTTTTTGACCTTAACAGTCTGAATGTAACAATTTGGTTACCTCGGTGTATTTTAGACTTATTGTAGGAGCTGAGCTGGAAATTCACAGATTAAACAAAAATACACAATCTTGACAAAGTTTATGCCATATGCATGAACACAGCCAAAATGATCAAAAAATGAAAATCATGTAAAATGCACCAAACAGTCCCTAAGCCTATCATTATATGTAATGATTTTATATATAAGTTAGACATGTATGTCAGAAAGTAAAAGAAAAACAAAGATTTTTTTTAAATATCTGTTGTGTTTATAAACTTGCACACATAAATTAAACATATATTGTTAGCATATACAATGGCAAGAAATAATACAGCATCAAAATTAATATAGATATTTTCAATATATATACATAT
>NW_024699261.1:0-689 GCF_008729295.1 Plectropomus leopardus | reverse complement strand
AAAAAAGTCATAATTTAGCATGTTGAAAAAATGGCAGAAAAAGCCATAGTATAGTATGTCGAAAATGTCAAATTTTGACATGTCATAAAAATGGCTGAAAACAACATAATAGACTATGTAGAGATGTGTCATAGTATACAAAGTGGAAACAAAGCCCAAAAAATGCCAAAAAAGTCATAATTTAGGATGTTGAAAAAGTTGCAAAAACGCCATAGTATAGTATGTCCAAACTCTCAAATTTTGACGTCATAAAAATGGCTGAAAACGACATAATATACTATGTAGAGATGTGTCATAGTATACAAAGTGGAAACAAAGGCCAAAAAATGCCAAAAAAGTAACAATTTAAATGGCAGAAAACGCCAAATTTTGACATGTCATAAAAATGGTTGAAAACAACATAATATATCCTGTAGCGACATTCCATTGAATACAAAGTGGAAACCAAGGCCAAAAAATGGTAAAAAAAAAAAAAAAAGTCATAATTTAGGATGTTGAAAAAATGGCAGAAAACGCCATAGTATCGTATGTCGAAAAATGTCAAATTTTGTCATGTCATAAAAATGGCTGAAAACAACATAATATACTATGTAGAGATGTGCCATAGTATACAAAGTGGAACCAAGGCCAAAAAATCTAAAAAAAAAAGTCATAATTTAGCATGTTGAAAAAATGGCAGAAAAAGCCAT
>NW_024699260.1:0-493 GCF_008729295.1 Plectropomus leopardus | reverse complement strand
CACACAGACACACACACACACACACACACACACACACACACACACACGCATGCACACACGCACACACACACATCCACACACACGCGGCATAATTTTATAACCCAGAAGAAAGAAAATTAAAAGCTGGAATGACTAAAGCACTTTGTAATAAAGGCAGTTTTAGACAGAGATTGTTTGTGGATGTTTGTGTGTGCGTGTGTGCATGCGTGTGTGTGTGTGTGTGTGTGTGTGTGTGTGTGTGTGTGTGTGTGTGTGTGTGTGTGTGTGCGCGCGCGCTACCTTAAGGTCCCGGTGCACGATGCTGTTTTCGTGGAGGTAGCTGACGGCCTGCAGCACCTGTTTGATCACTGTGCTTGCGTCCTTCTCGGTGTAAACCCCCTTATCTAGAATGCGATCAAACAGCTCCCCGCCTGACACCCTGCACACACACACACGCGCGTGCACACACAAACACACACAGACACACACACACACACACACACACACACACACA
>NW_024699259.1:0-492 GCF_008729295.1 Plectropomus leopardus | reverse complement strand
CACACACACACACACACACACACACACACACACACACACACACACACCTGTAGCAACACTGGAAACTGCACAGACAAGGCATGTCCACATGGCTCTCGCCAAGCATTTGTTGACTAATGGTTCAAAGAACTGCTGCCTGTGTGACTTCTGGCATTGCTCGACACTGTCTCACACACACTTCCTCCTTATCACTGGCTCTCTATTTAAACATTTTCATTAAGTGTCCATTTCAATCAAATTTGACAGTGCCTCTAGAATACCTCTTTGAGAAATTATGGTTGTAGTGTGTGTGTGCGTGTGTGTATGTGTGTGAGAGAGGGAGATAGAGAGGGCCCTGTTCTTTCTTAGATCACACATCTGTGAAGAGACACATGGCCCTGATCAATAATAAATCACACAAAGGCTGTAATCAATAGGAAAACACAGACCATTGTGCACGAGTGCGCACACACACACACACACACACACACACACACACACACACACACACAC
>NW_024699258.1:0-750 GCF_008729295.1 Plectropomus leopardus | reverse complement strand
CACACACACACACACAGGCTCCTAGTGGCTGATAAAGACCTTTTTGGCAGAGGTTCTCCTCTGTGCTGTGGGCTCATTAATGCTCTGAGTGTGTCCCTGTGACTGAGGACTAAGCCCTCAGCTCTTATCAACAGCACCAGGCCTGGTCGGCTACACACGTACACACCAACACCCTTGCACGCACACAAACACACACGCACACGCACACAATGGATTATGAAGAGTGTGGATAAGTCGCAAACATCAGCTCCGATATCCCCTTACAGGACAATGACAGACACCCCCTCTCTCGTCCCTCTGTCACAGCCATGGATTGTGTGTGTGTGTGTGTGTGAGGCTTGGTGGATGCACTGCTTTCCAATTGATCCACTTGTATTTGTCGATCCATGTGCACACACTTACTGTCATGGATAGGTCATTTTGTGTGTGTGTTCGGTGTGAACTTGTGCATTGTTGGCTGTGTCATCTTAGCGCAGAATGACATAAAAGCCTCCCCTCCTTGCGGGTACTATTTGTTTCCTCCAGCACACACACACATACACATACACACACATGCACACACACGTGCAAGCACAAAGTGTGGGGTTATTTACATATTTATTACTGCGCTGTGCTTGTGCTCTACAAATTGATATTGTGTGTGTGTGTGTGTGTGATTAACAGGGTGTTGGTGCAGAGTAATGTTACAGGCCTGGTTCAGTGAGGACAGCGTGGGCGGCTGGTGGTTTATGGCTCTTTCAAGTTGTTGTG
>NW_024699257.1:0-555 GCF_008729295.1 Plectropomus leopardus | reverse complement strand
GTGTGTGTGTGTGTGTGTGTGTGTGTGTGTGTGTGTGTGTGCGTGCGTGCGTGTGCGTGTGCGTGTGCGCGTGCGCGTGTGCGTGTGCCGGAGCTGTTTTAACATGATTAAACATCACTTCCTCGTTCCCTCGCCACCTCTTTCATCATCTCCTCCACCTTTTCTCTCTCGCCCAGCGTCGTTATCCCGACACAGCACTTCTCAGAGGCGGAGGGAGGGAAAAGGGCAGGAGGCGCACAGGGAGTCACACACACACACACACACACACACACACACACACACACACACACACACACACACACACACAGCGCCTCACACTGATTTGCTGAAAATGTGTGTGTTTGTGGCGACAATCAGCCTCAGAGTGTCTCATCTGTCGGGTCTCTGAAGGAGGATAACAGCCAATCTGCTGACGGACGCTCGGCGGCAGCAGTCAGACAAATAAAAACCAAAATAGTCTTTACATGATATCACAGGAGCCCGTCTCACGCAGACGTCTCCCTCAGACATATCTCTGCGTCTTGGTGTGTGTGTGTGTGTGTGTGTGTGTGTGTG
>NW_024699255.1:0-485 GCF_008729295.1 Plectropomus leopardus | reverse complement strand
TAGCTGTTTTTGGGGAATGTCATTTTTTGACATTTTTGCCATACTATAGCCTTGCTTTTCTGGTCAGTTTTTCAACATGCTATATTATGGTGTTGTAGGCCCTTTTTGCATGTGTTAATGCTATGGCCTTTCTCAGCGCACTGTTTTATGCTTTTTTGATGTGTTTTTAGCTGTTTTTGGGACATGCCATTTTTTTGACATTTTTGCCATACTATAGCCTTGCTTTTTTTGTCAGTTTTTCAACATGCTATATTATGATGTTTTGGGCCATATTTGCACGTTTTAGTGCTATAGCCTTTCTATGCATGTTATTTCATACTGTTTTGAGGTGTTTTTTGCTGTTTTTGGGACATGACATTTTTGCCATACTATAGCCTTGCTTTTTTTGTCAGTTTTTCCACATGCTATATTGTGGTGTTTTTGGCCCTTTTGCATTTGTTAATGCTTTGGCCTTTCTCAGCACACTGTTTTATGCTGTTTTGAGG
>NW_024699253.1:0-279 GCF_008729295.1 Plectropomus leopardus | reverse complement strand
CAAAACTGGTAGACTGACTCCGGTTCAATTAACTCACTTACTCACACACACACACACACACACACACACACACTAACGTGGTCTGTTCAATATCAGCTGCCTTCAGCTCCACACAAAAATGTTTTTACACTTCACCGTTTTGCATTTTTGTGCGTGTGTGTGGCATCTGAAGACAGTTTGGCAAGTCTGGCCGCTGGAGAGGGACAAGGCCAAGTACTGGGTCGCTGAGGGGACACACACACACACACACACACACACACACACACACACACACACACA
>NW_024699252.1:0-888 GCF_008729295.1 Plectropomus leopardus | reverse complement strand
TAATTTGCTTTAAAGTGGTTTTCAGCTGTTTTTGGGACATGTCATATTTTGACATTTTTTCCATACTATAGCCTTGTATCTTCGGTCATTTTTTGGACATGCCAAATTATGGCGTTTTTGGTCCTTTTTACAATTTTCTTTGCAATGGCATGTCTCGACAGGTTATTTAATGAGTTTCAATATGGTTTTCAGCTGTTTTTGCGACATGTTATATTTTTTACATTTTTGCCATACTATAACCTTGCATCTTTAGTCATTTTTGGACATGCCAAATTATGGTGTTTTTGGTCCTTTTTACAACTTTCTTTGCAATGGTATGTCTCGACAGGTTATTTAATGAGTTTTATTGTCGTTTTCAGCTGTTTTTGGGACATGTCATATTTTGACATTTTTGCCATACTATAGCCTTGCATCTTCGGTCATTTTTTGGACATGCCAAATTATTGCGTTTTTGGCCCTTTTTACAACTTTCTTTGCAATGGCATGTCTCGACAGGTTATTTAATGAGTTTTATTGTCGTTTTCAGCTGTTTTTGGGACAAGTTATATTTTGCCATTTTTGTCATACTATAGCCTTGCATCTTCAGTCATTTTTTTGACATGCCAAATTATTGCGTTTTAGGTCCTTTTTACAACTTTCTTTGCAATGGCATGTCTCGACAGGCTATTTAATGGGTTTTAAAGTGGTTTTCAGCTGTTTTTGGGAAATGTCATATTTTGACATTTTTTCCATACTATAGCCTTGCATCTTCGGTCATTTTTTGGACATGCCAAATTATGGTGTTTTTGGCCGTATTTACAACTTTCTTTGCAATGGCATGTCTCGACAGGTTATTTAATGAGTTTTATTGTCGTTTTCAGCTGTTTTTGGGACATGTCATATTTTGAC
>NW_024699250.1:0-275 GCF_008729295.1 Plectropomus leopardus | reverse complement strand
TTTGTCAGTTATTGTTTATCAACTGCTGTTTATCATTGGATGCTGTTATACACATCTTGAGGGGGAATATGTGAAAACAACAACAGCCAGTTAATATTCAACAGTCTAGCCATATTGCCACACATCTGTTCCTTGTGTGAATGTAAGCACTGTGTCAGTGTATGTGTGTGTGTGTGTGTGTGTGTGTGTGTGTGTGTGTGTGTGTGTGTGAGCTCAGCTGTTGGGTGTATCTGTGTGTGGGTTGCAAAGATAGACGGCTGTTAATATCAGATTTT
>NW_024699249.1:0-426 GCF_008729295.1 Plectropomus leopardus | reverse complement strand
TAGAAATGTTGCTCTCACGGTGTGTGTGAGTGTGTGTGTGTGTGTGTGTCTACAGATGAAGTATGAAGGAATGTATACCCTCAGGCCAAAATGTAGGAGTTCCACCAGCGAGAACAGCCTCATAGCCTCAGTATGTGGGACACACACACATACACACACACAGATAAAGACAGCGTTTGAAGCGTGTATGTGTGTGCAGCATTTACTCTCCAGAGAAAGCCTTCAACAAACCTAGTTTCACTCTCACACACTTGAAAAATGCCCGACAGACACACACTTAAGTATGCAGATAACATGTGCACACTACCATCCATGTAAACACACACACACGCAGCAGAGATTACCAAAATGTTCTGGATTGCGCTCATTGATATTTCAGCTATGCTCTAACTGAGTGTGTGTGTGTGTGTGTGTGTGTGTGTGTGT
>NW_024699248.1:0-740 GCF_008729295.1 Plectropomus leopardus | reverse complement strand
TGTGTCCTACGTCAGTGTGTGAGTGTAGCTGCTGACAGTCTGGGATATGTCAGTGTGCGAGTGTAGCTGCTGACAGTCTGGGATACGTCAGTGTGCGAGTGTAGCTGCTGACAGTCTGGGATACGTCAGTGTGTGAGTGTAGCTGCTGACAGTCTGGGATACGTCAGTGATCAGCAGCTACAGTGACTGTGACAGCTCACCGAGTGGAAATAGCAGAAAAAATACTTCTATCAAAAGAACAACCAAAACAAACATCTCAGCAGTCTGAAAACAGAAAAAGGTGCCGAGTCAGCAGCTCGTCACGCAGTTGAGTGTGTGTGTGTGTGTGTGTGTGTGTGTGTTTGTTATTAAACCCTGTGCACAAACAGTCCTGTTCCCACACACAACCTGGAGTCCCTGTCATGACACACGTGAGTTACACACTCTGCTGATGCGTTTGTGCCACGTTCGAGACGATGATCGAGTTTGAGCTGCTCTGATAAACTGGGCCATAGGTGTCATCTTGTGTGTGTGTGTGTGTGTGTGTGTGTGTGTGTGTATGTGTAGCCTTCACCATGACAACCCATCTGGTAGACCATCAAAAATCAGTCATCAAAAAAAAGGTCAATCCCCCGCCATCATCACCCTCCCCCCGGTCACTGAGACGTCCATCAGTCTGTGATGTGGAGTTCAGACGGACTTCAGTCGTCATGAAAACGTGACCTCACACAGAGTCACCGCCACGTCACGCTGCGATGATA
>NW_024699247.1:0-785 GCF_008729295.1 Plectropomus leopardus | reverse complement strand
CTTCTATTGCATCCCTGTCTGTCCTGGAAGAGGGTTCCATCCTCAGTCACTCTTCCTGAGGTTTCTACCATTCTTGTCCCTGTTACTGTTTTTTGGGGGGCTAGAAACATCTTATTGTATACAAAGTGAAAACCAAGATCGAGACAGACCAAAAATGTCAAAATTTAGCAGGTGGAAAAAATGGCAAAAACGATATAGTGTACTATGTCAAAAAATCTCAAATTTTGACATGTCATAAAAATGGTTGAAAACAACATAATGTATCTTGTAGCGACATTCCATTGAATACAAAGTGGAAACCAAGGCCAAAAACTGCTAAAAAAGTCATAATTTAGCATGTTGAAAAAAATGGCAGAAAACGCCACAGTATAGTATGTCGAAACTCTCAAATTTTGACATGTCATAAAAAAGGCTGAAAATAACATAATACACCTTGTAGAGATGTGTCATAGTATACAAAGAGGAAACAAAGGCCAAAAATGTCAGAATTTAGCATGTCTAAAAAATTGAAAAAAACCCGCCATAGTATAGTATATCAAAAAATATGAGATTTTAACACATCATAAAAATGGTTGAAAATAACATAATATATCCTGTAGCGACATTCCATTGAATACAAAGTGGAAACCCCGGCCAAAAATGCTAAAAAAAGTAATAATTTAGGATGCTGAAAAAATGGCAGAAAACGCCATAGTGAAGTATGTCGAAAAATGTCAAATTTTGACATGTCATAATAATGGCTGAAAACAACATAATATACCTTGTAGAGATGTGTCATAGTATAC
>NW_024699246.1:0-659 GCF_008729295.1 Plectropomus leopardus | reverse complement strand
ATCTCTAACCCACAGAACTCGGGTTTATCTAATCTCTAACCCACAGATCTCAGGTTTATCTTCTTGGTGTCTCTGTCTACAGAGGCAGGTTTCTGTTTCACCTGAGGTCTGATCCAGCAGAGCCGAGTGTCAGAAGGAGTTAACGGGTTAACGAGTCAGAGGCGGCGTGCTCGGGTTAAAGACTCGGTGTTCCTGTGAGAACCTGCGAGTGTTTAAAGTTCGTCTTCACCTCCTGATTAATGTGAAAGAGAGAGAGAGAGAGAGAGAGAGAGAGAGAGAGAGAGAGAGAGAGATGACACTTATTAAAGTTTTACTGTCACTGTTTACATTATTAACATCTGACAGGCTTTAACCAATTATCACCCAGTACACACACACACACGTACACATACATACACACGTACACACACACACACGTACACATACATACACACGTACACACACACACACGTACACATACATACACACACACACACACACACACACACACGTACACATACATACACACACACACACACACACACACGTACACATACATACACACACACACACACACGTACACATACATACACACACACACACACACACACACGTACACATACATACACACACACACACACACACACACACACACGTACACACACACACACACACACACA
>NW_024699245.1:0-532 GCF_008729295.1 Plectropomus leopardus | reverse complement strand
GCATGGTGGCTGGGGGTACTGCAATCACGTGAGCATTGGTGGTTCAGTGGTAGAATTCTCGCCTGCCACGCGGGAGGCCTGGGTTCGATTCCCGGCCAATGCAGGGAGTCCTTTGCTTCCTTGAAGCTTTACTGAAGGGCCTTTCATGTGAGAAAGCTGAGAGACGTTAGTCAGTGGACCATCCGGAAATGACTATCACAGTGCTCTTGCTGTTGTTGCCACTTTTTTTGTTGCCAGCCGATTCAGCAATGTTGTTTAGCCCTCTGACAGAGACGAGTTGAAGCGACGCAGCATGTTCGAAAAGTCAACTAACCTCCCCGTCGGGGAATTGAACCCCTGTCTCCCGCGTGACAGGCGGGGATACTCACCACTATACTAACGAGGAGATGTCTGGTTGGTATAGCCCTCCACGGAGTAGAGGCGGGTTCGATTCCCGGTCAGTGCAACACCTTTTGGCAAGACTGAAACTACAGTGTCAGGTTTGGTATGTAGGAAATAATTGCTTTCAAAAAATCAGTAGGAGAAAACAGCC
>NW_024699244.1:0-359 GCF_008729295.1 Plectropomus leopardus | reverse complement strand
AGAGACCTTCTTCCAAGATTTACAGGTGTCTTTACAGTGAAAATTATAAAAAAGCAAAAAATTAAATGCTTAAAAATTGAAAAAGTTTGAGACACTGCTCTGAAATGGATAAGGAACAATTGTGAAAATAAAAATGAATAATCGTTATTCCGTGGGAAGGTTGACACAAGAGAGACCTTCCTCCAAAGTTTACATGTGTCTTTACAGGGAATATTATCCAAATTATACAAGTGAAAATTCAGTTGAAAAAGTCTAATGAGACACCACTCTCAAGTGGACAAGGACCAATTGTGAAATAAATAAATTAACAAAATGATTATTCCTTGGGAAGATGAACACAGGAGAGACCTTCTTCCAGG
>NW_024699243.1:0-816 GCF_008729295.1 Plectropomus leopardus | reverse complement strand
GTAACTGTTTTGTAAAAAATAATTTTTCTCACAACATTATGACTTTATTCTGGTAAATGTATGATTTTTTTCTCATAATATTAAGACATTATTCTTCATAATTCATTTTTCTTGACATTACTAAAGGATATTCTGGTGGTATTATTACTTAATCATCTAAATTAATTTTTGATTGATTTTCTAAAGTTTTTTTTCTTTACCATAGCCCTAATTCTTCATCATACTTTTACTGCTATCATTATTATTATTTTTTATTTTTTTAAAGTCTATTTAAAAGTCTATTTATTACATTATCTGTTTACAAATATGTTCATTCTTAAAAATTACACACACATACACTTGTGCACCACAGGAGTTTTGGCTGAATGTTGTGTTATGTTCAGAATAATGTAATGCAAATTGAACCAATTCCCTCTGGGATGTATCTCACACACACACACACACACACACACACACACACACACACACACACAGAGACTGGCTTGAGGCATTTTTCATTTTCCCACAACATAGCTGCAAACCTGTAACTCATTCCACAACTTGTCTAAATATAACAGGAACAAAAGTATACAGTCACACACACACACACACACACACACACACACACACACACTGTGTGTTACGTTTTAGACACACACTGCTCATTAACATGTTAATTAATCATGTAAAGTTCGATGAGATGCAGAACACATTTCACCTGAAAGTGACGGTAATTTTGCCCGTCTTTTTATGTCCTCTCTGACCTTCATTCTTAAAAAACGCATCCTCGTGACGCTTTAATATAAATACTTCAAAAATCTGCCCTTCTTCTGTATA
>NW_024699242.1:0-988 GCF_008729295.1 Plectropomus leopardus | reverse complement strand
AACAATCAAAAACAACATAATTTGGCATGTCAAAAAAATGACCAAACAAGCAAGGCTATAGCATGGCAAAAACGTCCAAAAATGGCATGTCCCAAAAAATGCTTGAAATTGTTGGAAATCACATGAAAGAGCTTGCCGAGACACGCCATAGCATAGAAAGTTGCAAAAACGGACAAAAACACCATGAAATGGGGTGTCAAAAAAATGACCCAAGATGCAAGGCTATAGTATGGCAAAAACGTCCAAAAATGGCATGTCCCAAAAAATGCTTGAAATTGTTGGAAATCACATGAAAGAGCTTGCCGAGACCCGCTATACCATAGAAAGTTGCAAAAACGGACAAAAACACCATAATTTGGCATGTCGAAAAAATGACCCAAGAAGCAAGGCTATAGTATGGCAAAAATGTTCAAAAATGGCATGTCTCAAAAACAGCTTAAAATACTTTAAAACCACATTAAAGAGCGTGCCGAGACACACCATAGCATAGAAAGTTGCAAAAACAATCAAAAACAACATAATTTGGCATGTCAAAAAAATGACCAAACAAGCAAGGCTATAGCATGGCAAAAACGTCCAAAAATGGCATGTCCCAAAAAATGCTTGAAATTGTTGGAAATCACATGAAAGAGCTTGCCGAGACACGCCATAGCATAGAAAGTTGCAAAAACGGACAAAAACACCATGAAATGGGGTGTCAAAAAAATGACCCAAGATGCAAGGCTATAGTATGGCAAAAACGTCCAAAAATGGCATGTCCCAAAAAATGCTTGAAATTGTTGGAAATCACATGAAAGAGCTTGCCGAGACCCGCTATACCATAGAAAGTTGCAAAAACGGACAAAAACACCATAATTTGGCATGTCGAAAAAATGACCCAAGAAGCAAGGCTATAGTATGGCAAAAATGTTCAAAAATGGCATGTCTCAAAAACAGCTTAAAATACTTTAAAACCACATTAAAGAGCGTGCCGAGACACACCATAGCA
>NW_024699241.1:0-661 GCF_008729295.1 Plectropomus leopardus | reverse complement strand
CTCAGCACGCTATTTTAAACTGTTTTCAGGTGTTTCCAGCTGTTTTTTGGACATGTCAAATTTGGACTTTTTTGCCATACTATAGCCTTGCTTCTTCGCTCATTTTTTCGACATGCTGTATTATTGTGTCGTTGACCATATTTTCACTTTTTAACGCTATCGCATCTCTCAGCACGCTATTTTAAACTGTTTTGAGGTGTTTTCAGCTGTTTTTGGGACCTGTGAAATTTTGACTTTTTTGCCATACTATAGCCTTGCTTCTTTGATCATTTTTTCGACATGCTTTTTTATTATGTTTTTGGCAGTTTTTGCAAAACATTGTGCTATGGCATTAATTAGCATGCTATTTTCTGCTGTTTTGAGGTGTTTCCAGCTGTTTTTGGTACATGTTCAAATTTTGACATTTTTGCCATACTATAGCCTTGCTTTTTCGGTCATTTTTTCGACGAGTTTTTTTATGGTGTTTTCATTGGTCTTTGGAAAACATTATGCTATGGCATGTTTCAGCATGCTAGTTTCTGCTGTTTTGAGGTGTTTTCAGCTGTATTTGGGACTTGTCAAATTTTGACAATTTTGCCATACTATAGCCTTGCTTCTTTGGTCATTTTTTCGATGCGCTGTGTTTTGTTGTTTTTGGCCATATTTGCACTTTTTAATGCTA
>NW_024699240.1:0-1577 GCF_008729295.1 Plectropomus leopardus | reverse complement strand
AAAAGGAAGAAGAGAGTGGTTGAGTTGTGGAGTGTGTCTGATCCACCAAATGGCACCTTTGTGAGAAATCTTAGTTTTTCAAACTCATTCCCACGGTCTCTTCCCCCTAAAAAAGCACAGTGGACCAAAGCAGCAAGGTGAGGCAAAAAAAAAATCCCAAATTTAAAGTTTGTATGCAAAAACAGTTTATCTTTATGTTTTGTTTTGATGCAGAATTGACTATTATAAGGCATATTTTATCAGATTTTTCTGGAGTTAAGTGGATTTTTTTTGTGTACACATTAATATGTCATATTTGTTTAAGGGAGTTTGATGTAATATTTTCCACTGGGAGCATGTTAAAAAAAAAAAGATCTCAAAAGGAATCAAGTTGTAGTTTTCTGAATAGTGACCCTCCAAGTTCCCCTGTCTTTGCAAAAGCTTATAGTGTGTGACTAAAGCTCACATTATCTTAAGATATGAGGATGTCAGACTGTAGTCTTTTAATATTATATTATTTTCAAACTCGTTGAGTGTTGTTGGTGTGCATTGCTTTCAAATTAGAAACACAAAACACACAAAATGTTTATAGCTGAAGCTTTGTCAGAACCATTTTTAAGATATTATTTCCTCAAATTCACAACTTAACAAGTAACTCTAAGGTTCATATGAGATTGCTAACACTGTACCTCAAGTGCATGAGCACTAGACACTTTCATAAATTAAGAACATCATCATTCACAGAACAGCAATAAAATACACAGCATTAACGCTGGCCTCCAGACTGTCCTCTAACACATAAATTATCCAAAGTTAATCAAGTTGAAACTTGTATGAAACCTCAAACCCAATTTTTCAGCTGTTAATCGATGTTCATGGCAATTTTATTATGGAACCCATTCATCCTGGTCACACTCACTATAATGCATCACACAGCAGCTTTTTCAGGGGTTTCCTGTTGCCAGCCACTGACAGTGACATAATTGATTTGTTCTTGTGGTTTAAGAATTGAACACATTATCATACAAGTTACAGAATCTCCCACTTGGACACTTGTACATTTCCCTCTTCATTACATTTTTCCTTAAGTGTCAGTGCTGTGCCACTTTATGGCAAATTGAAATTTTAAAAAGTTTGTGTTGGTCAAACTGTGTTACTGAATGGATGACATCCTGGAGATATGAGCTTTTCATGTGGTAAACGTACAGCTTTGAAACATTATGTCTATATGGGCAATTTAAAAAAGAGAAAAAGAGAGATAAAGAAAGTAATGAATGGCATGTTTGTGAAGGAAACAGACAGGTGAGTTAAAACAGACGTGAAAGCAAACAGAGAGCGAGAGGGGCGAGGGACATAGAGTGATAGATAGTCAGTATGTATGTGTGTGCCTGCCCATCAAGAGCTGGTTTTAGCCTGCAGCAGCATCACTGTAATTGCCTCAACTGTCAGACCAGCCAAAGATCCTCACATCACCGCTGTTGACTAGTCTCTCTCTCTCTCTCTCTCTCTCTCTCTCACACACATACACACACAATTTTTTCCAATTCAAACTGTTTTATTGGCATGGACAAAATATATATAATTGCCAAAAAATTTCA
>NW_024699239.1:0-993 GCF_008729295.1 Plectropomus leopardus | reverse complement strand
GTCATGTGACTGGAAGTGTTTTAAAATCACCTTTGTACCACAGCTGACACTCACTCCTCCCCTTGGCCAAATCAATGTTCGATCAAGCAAAAAAAAAAAAGTGGATGTAAGGCAGCAGATGGAAAGGTAGTATGTGTGCGTGTGTGTGTGTGTGTGAGAGAGAGAGAGAGAGAGAGCGGTGACTAAAATGTCCCACTTAAGATCATCAGTTTTAAGAGATGGAGGCTGGATGTGCAGTTTTATAGTCCTGTTCACAGGTTAAAGTCCATGCTGGTTTAAAGCTTCAGTAGCATTTAGCAGATAATGACTTCACACCCACCCACCCACACACACACACACACACACACACACACACACACACACACAGAGCTCAGCTCAGCTGCATTTTACTGCCTCTGAGGCTCACCAGTGGAGATTTACTAGCCATTACCAGAGATAATGGCTCATGGGGACATTGTTAAAGCTTTTAAATCACAAGTACCTGGATTATTTTATGATTCTAATGTATTTATTTAAGAAAAGACAATGTATGCACCCAAGTTAGCTGAGGAGCTAGTTTTAATTGGTAGTCCCTTTGCCTTATATTAATGGGCATCCCGGAATAATAATAATAAAAATATTTCAATATTAAGATACAGAATGGACAGTACACTGCATGTGCTTTGGCTGTTTACTTCTGGCAGTTTAACACGCAAAACGTTGCACCACGGGGTCCACACAAGGCCCAGCCAAGTTAGCTCATCTGCTAACTTTGCCCAAACCACAGCAGGAATAAACAGACAACTTTCCCACTGTCTCCACAACACAATTCTCCTCTTATTGCCCATTTTATATATCTGCTCACCTGTAAAACACACAGACATGGTGGTACATCGTAACATATTTCTGCTCAGCTTAAAGCACAAAAGTTTAATGCACGTGCCTGCTCTGTTTACCTGTGACAGCGGCGCCCTGCACGCTACACTGCCTCCTGCGGCTGAAAGTGGTAACAAC
>NW_024699237.1:0-468 GCF_008729295.1 Plectropomus leopardus | reverse complement strand
TGGGTCATTTTTTCGACATGCCATATTACGGTGTTTTTGGTTGTTTTTGCAATGGTTTGTGCTATGGCATGTCTTAGCACGCTGTTCTAAGCATGTTTCAGCTATTTTCAGCAATTTTTGGAACATGTCATTTTTGACATTTTCGCCATACTATAGCCTTGCTTTTTGTGTCGATTTTTTGACATGCCATATTACGGTGTTTTTGGCCGTTTTTGTACTATTCTATGCTATGGCGTGTCTAAGAACGCTATTCTAAGCAGTTTTCATCTGTTTTCAGCTATTTTTCAGATATGTCATTTTTTGACATTTTCGCCATACTATAGCCTTGCTTTTTGGGTCATTTTTTTGACATGCCATATTACGGTGTTTTTGGCTGTTTTTGCAATAGTTTATGCTATGGCATGTCTCAGCACGCTATTCTAAGCATTTTTCAGCAGTTTTCAGCTGTTTTTGAAAATGTCATTTTTT
>NW_024699236.1:0-625 GCF_008729295.1 Plectropomus leopardus | reverse complement strand
TGGACAAGGAACAAATATAATTTTTAAAATAAATGAATAGAATAATTCATCCTTGGGAAGATGAGCAAAAGAGACCTTCTTCCAAGGTCTGCAGGTGTCATTACAGTGAATATTACCGAAATTAAACAAGTGAAAATTCAGTTGAAAAAGCATAATGAGACACTGCTCTCAAGTGGACATTCAAAAAGACATTCAAGTGGAACATTCAAAAAACAACATACATAAAGAAAAAAATAATTATTATTTGGGAAGAAAAACATAAGAAAGACCTTCTTCCAAGGTTTGCAGGTGTCTTTACAATGAAAATAAAAAGCATAAAAATAAATAAATTCATAATTAAATTGTAAAGCCTAGTGAGACAACACTCTCAAAGGGAAGAGGGACAATCAAAGAAATATACACATGAATAAAAGTATTATTCCTTGGGAAGATTAACACAAGAGAGACCTTCGTCCAAGGTTAACAGGTGTCTTTACAGTAAAAAAAGCATAGTAATAAAAAATCAAACACTTAAAGTTAAAGCTACAGTGAAAATAAAAACCTTAAAAATATATAAATATAAACTGAAAGGTTTAACGAGATAAAGCTATCAAATGGACAAGGAACAATTATGACAATAAATAAA
>NW_024699235.1:0-318 GCF_008729295.1 Plectropomus leopardus | reverse complement strand
GTTTAAATATTTAAATGTTTAAATGAATAAATGAATCTATATTTTTACATCCAGGTGAGGTGAGGTCACCTCCTCTTTTCTCATCCCACCTGTCTGTTTGTCTGCTTTTAAAGGGTTAACGTGAGCCTGAAGCATCGCTTTCTACCCAGTCCAGGCAGCTACAGACCATAATAAACAGTTATGTCTGTGACACACGCGTGGATGAAATTTTGATTTTAGAGGTGGGGGGGACACAAGTATTTTTAATAAAACTCAGACTCTTTTACTGTGTTTTCTAGCAGTTCTTCTAGTTTTCTATTGTTACTTTTTAGTTTACTG
>NW_024699234.1:0-409 GCF_008729295.1 Plectropomus leopardus | reverse complement strand
TTTGACATTTTTGCCATACTATAGCCTTGCAATTTCGGTCATTTTTTTCAACAATCCAAATTAATGCATTTTTGGCCCTCAATGCAACTTTCTTTGCAATGGCATGTCTCCACAGGCTATTTAATGAGTTTTAATGTCGTTTTCAGCTGTTTTTGGGACATGTCATATTTTGACATTTTTGCCATACTATAGCCTTGCATCTTCAGTCATTTTTTGGACGTGCAAAATGATGGCGTTTTGGGCAGTTTTTACAACTTTCTTTGCAATGGCATGTCTCGATATACTATTTAATGAGTTTTAATGTCGTTTTCAGCTGTTTTTGGGACATGTCATATTTTGACATTTTTGCCATTTGCGGCCATTTTTTTAACATGCCAAATTAAGGTGTTTTTGGCCCTTTTTACAACTT
>NW_024699233.1:0-799 GCF_008729295.1 Plectropomus leopardus | reverse complement strand
TGTGCACACACACCGCTGTGATTGGTGGTTTTCTGTGTGTGTGTGTGTGTGTGTGTGTGTGTGTGAATGTGTGTGTGTCTCCAATCTATACACAGAGGTGATTTCCCCACAGTCTGCCTCTGATTGGATTTGGTTTAATTCAAATAAACTGAGGCCTTGATTTAAATGGAAAGCACTATAGCCTATTATGCGGCACAGTGGAGGACAGTCTCACTATATCAACTCTGAATTGCATTAAAGCTCTCACTCACCCGCTCTCTCACCCGCTCTCTCACCCTCTCTCTCACCCTCTCTGTCACCCTCTCTGTCACCCTCCCTCTCCCTGTCAAGGTCGCTCTCTGACTGACAGGCTCGCATCAACAACAGCAGGAAATTTTCTTTACAAACGCTGTTGTGCTTACAAAATCGGCGAGCAATTTGTAAATAAATGTGTGTGAGTGTGAGTGCGTCGTGTTTTGTATGACCGCAGCTGGCAGACGTACAATTAAGTAAGTGCCAGAGCTGTGATAGCTTATGATAACTTTGGTGCCACTGTACACTGTTGAGGTTGGGAAGGTGACAATATAATATTAGACTCTTATTGTACCGTGTGCGTGTGTGTACGTGTGTGTGTGTGTGTGTGTGCGTGTGTGTGTGTGTACGTGAAATAGAGATCCAACAGGTGGGTAATTGTCCTGACGAGACAGAAAGTCCCATTAGCCCTCTGTCAAAAAGAAAAGTAGCTCAGTCCACACTCGTTGCTGATATAGATTTGTGTGACTGTGTGTGTGTGTGTGTGTGTGTGTGTGTGAGTGTGTGT
>NW_024699232.1:0-761 GCF_008729295.1 Plectropomus leopardus | reverse complement strand
GCCCTGATCGTGGTCTGGTCCTGATTGCGCCGATGTTGTGATCTTGCTTTTGGACACCTCCCTATCAACATATGCATGAGAATCTTATCATCACCCTCAACATCATCATAGAGTGCAATTGATAATTTCACACCCACCGTTATTGTAATATAACATGCATCTGTTTCTATTATTGCCGTGCCTCTCTCCCCCTCTCTCCCCCTCTCCTCCCCTCTCTCTTTCTCTTTCCTTTTTTGCAATGATTGTATTTCATTTGTTATTTACGACATCTATTGCTTGTCTGTCCGTCCTGGAAGAGGGATCCCTCATCATCCTCTACCGCTCTTCTTGAGGTTTCTTCCTTTTTTTCCCCGGTCAGGGGTTCCTTTTTTGGGAGTTTTTCCTTGGGTGATGTGAGGGTCTCAGGGCAGAGGGATGTCGTACACTGTAAAGCCCTCTGAGGCAAACCATGTTTTGTGATAATGGGCTCTATAAATAAAATTGACTTGACTTGACTTGACTTTCTGTCATACAAATCTTGAAGAATGTGAATACCTTCAGAAGGCAAACTGTCATTGTGTGGTGTGACAACCTTCTCATTGCACCAAAATGCCAATTGCTTTACTTGAAATGACCAGTATTATAATTTAAAGTCAGGAACTGCCAAGCCTCCAGAATGTTTTGGTCGTTGTAACTTGTGTAGGCGAATACAAGCTCTTTTATCATTCCATATGCATTTAGTGGTCAGGGACTATAGTTCATCAAAGTATTTAGGTGGTGGA
>NW_024699231.1:0-858 GCF_008729295.1 Plectropomus leopardus | reverse complement strand
AAGGCGGCACACGTCAAGTTCCGGTGTTACTCCGCCTCTGTCCGGTTATCTTCACGCTCCTCGGCGGTACAAACGCTCACACCCGCTCCTGCCCTCCGCAAGTGTCGGCTGTAGACCGGTGGAGGGCTGCAGGGACCGGACCGCAGCACCGGGACAAAAACAAAACCTCCACGCAGGATGGACTGAAGCACAGACTGCTGCAGGAGCGAGAGGTTAGTTGTCCGGGTGAGAGTGCACGTTAACACTGTAAACTACAGATACAGCCTGCCGGTAGCCATAATGTAAGAAATAACAATCACAAAATCTTAATAGTTAGCATGTGGTGAGTTTGCGCTGATCACTCTCATCCCGCTTAATGTAAACTTTAACTTTGCTATGACATCTACTTTTCGTGAGCAGTTATCAGTTGTAATTAAGTCATATTTTCCTATAATGCACTTTATGTATACATTTTATGGGAAAACAAAAATGTGCCTAATTGTGAGTATAACTGGCTTTAATGTACGTGTAAGTGCTTGCTTGTTTTCACTGAGGAAGCTGTTGTTAATCATTTAAGTGGATGCATACTTTCTGATAGATTTAATATAAATGAAACAGTCCATTTTTGGGGGTATGTTCAAGGACAGTCAGGTTATGAGGGCACTTAAAAGTAAAATCACATGGAGGATTTAAAAAACAGGCAAAAAAACAACAACAACAAAACATACAAAAAACACATAATAATTTCTGGTGGGTAGATCTAGATAATAAAATTACATGCACTCAGTGAAAGTGCATGCTTCTGCATCTGTCTCTCTCTCTCTCACACACACACACACACACACACACACACACACACACACACACACACACATATGC
>NW_024699230.1:0-717 GCF_008729295.1 Plectropomus leopardus | reverse complement strand
CCATTCACACACACTCACACACTGATGGCGTAGCATCGGGGAGTTTTTGGGGGTTCAGTATCTTACCCAAGGACACTTCAACATGTTGACTGGAGGAGCTGGGGACTGAACAGCCAACCATCGGATTAGAGGATGACCCCCTCTACTTCTGATCAACAGCCGCCCCTTAGTAAGGGATACAGCACACATGCACACACACACACATATTCTATATCTCACTAGACCTAGCAACTTAAATTAAGACATTTTTAGCAAGTTTCTGCAGTGGGTCTGTCCCTCTCACATGTCGCCATGCATACGCAGGCAGGAGACATATAGGAGTCAGTCAAAATACTCCAGACTTCAAGTGTGAAGTAATTCGGATAAACAGTTCCCGAGATACGATAAGGACACACTCACTGACTGACTGACTGACTGACTGACTGACTGACTGACTGACTGACTAACACACACACACACACACACACACACACACACACACACACACAGTACAGATTGTTTGTGTTGACCACTGTAGAAAATGACTGATAATTAAGTGGTAATTAAATGAGTAATTGCAACCATATGTTAAGCTACACTTGGAGAGAAAACAAATAAATTACGAATAAACCACTGTAAATTCTCAAATACTGGCCAGGGCCTTTTTAAAAACTCAACTGCAGAGAGAACCAGTCAGGTTTTCATTCCTAATTCCTACTTAAAAGTATAATAGATCTA
>NW_024699229.1:0-1120 GCF_008729295.1 Plectropomus leopardus | reverse complement strand
GCACCAAGTCAGCAGCAAGTCAGCAGCAAGTCAGCACCGAGTCAGCACCGAGTCAACACCGAGTCAGCACCGAGTCAGCAGTGAGTCAACACCAAATCAGCAGCGAGTCAGCAGCAAGTCAGCACCGAGTCAGCAGCAAGTCAGCACCGAGTCAACACCGAATCAGCAGCGAGTCAGCACCGAGTCAGCAGCAAGTCAGCAGCGAGTCAGCAGCAAGTCAGCACCGAATCAACACCGAGTCAGCAGTGAGTCAACACCGAGTCAGCAGCGAGTCAACACTGAGTCAGCAGCAAGACAGCCCCGAGTCAGCACCGAGTCAACACCGAGTCAGCACCGAGTCAGCACTGAGTCAGCACCGAGGCAACACCGAGTTAACACCGAGTTGGCACCGAGTCAGCACCGAGTCAACACCGAGTCAGCACCGAGTCAGCACCGAGTCAGCAGTGTCTGTGTCGCTCGCTCACCGTAAAAGATTCTGAACGTCTCCAGAGCGAGAAAGAGCGCCAGCAGCACCACGTCCAGAACCAGATTATCTGACGGGTACGGCAGAATAGTTCCTGGACACAAGCAGAAGAATAAAGTTAAAAGATTTTATTTGAAACACAGACTTACGTCTACGCAGACAGGTGAAGGTGAGTTCCAGACCTTTATAGACAAACATGAGGACCTCTGCCACCAAAAACGCAGCAAAGTACCAACTGTTCAGGTAGAAGAGAACCTGCAGAGGAGTGGACGAGAGCTGAGAGACACCGAGTCAAGGACAACAGAGGGACATCACACACACACACACACCATTTCTAACAGATCAAACAGCTGCAGGGGTGTATTTTCCGTCAGGTTATGCAGCCAAAGTTGAACAACATTTGGAATAAACCGACCACCCCAAAACACAAATCTGACTCGGGCCAGAGATTTAAGTTAACCCTTTAACACCTGGATGGACATTAGTTTTCTCTTGTGCTGCTTCTGATGCCTTTCACAAGCATTTAAACCTCTGACCTGGAGAAAATTTGTGTGATTTCTTAAAAACAGGAAGGAAAAAAACAGGAAAAAAGCATAATGAGCAACGTTGCAAAAAGTAAAAGGTGACAAGGAAATTATCTGAAAATGAATTGGGGTT